>NC_080399.1:6422121-6725151 GCF_030265065.1 Corythoichthys intestinalis | reverse complement strand
GAGACTGACATTCTTGCCCATTCTTCCTTGTAAAACAGCTCGAGCTCAGTGAGGTTGGATGGAGAGTGTTTGTGAACAGCAGTCTTCAGCTCTTTCCACAGATTCTCGATTGGATTCAGGTCTGGACTTGGACTTGGCCATTCTAACATCTGGATACGTTTATTTTTTAACCATTCCATTGTAGATTTGGCTTTATGTTTTGGATCATTGTCCTGTTGGAAGATAAATCTCCGTCCCAGTCTCAGGTCTTGTGCAGATACCAACAGGTTTTCTTCCAGAATGTTCCTGTATTTGGCTGCATCCATCTTCCCGTCAATTTTAACCATCTTCCCTGTCCCTGCTGAAGAAAAGCAGGCCCAAACCATGATGCTGCCACCACCATGTTTGACAGTGGGGATGGTGTGTTCTGGGTAATGAGCTGTGTTGCTTTTACGCCAAACATATCGTTTTGCATTGAGGCCAAAAAGTTCAATTTTGGTTTCATCTGACCAGAGCACCTTCTTCCACATGTTTGGTGTGTCTGCCAGGTGGCTTGTGGCAAACTTTAAACGAGACTTTTTATGGATATCTTTGAGAAATGGCTTTCTTCTTGCCACTCTTCCATAAAGGCCAGATTTGTGCAGTGTACGACTGATTGTTGTCCTATGGACAGACTCTCCCACCTCAGCTGTAGATCTCTGCAGTTCATCGAGAGTGATCATGGGCCTCTTAGCTGCATCTCTGATCAGTTTTCTCCTTGTTTGAGAAGAAAGTTTGGAAGGACGGCCGGGTCTTAATAGATTAGATAGTGGTCTGATGCTCCTTCCATTTCAATATGATGGCTTGCACAGTGCTCCTTGAGATGTTTAAAGCTTGGGAAATCTTTCTGTAAAAATCCGGCTTTAAACTTCTCCACAACAGTATCGCGGACCTGCCTGGTGTTTTCATAATGCTCTCTGCACTTTAAACAGAACCCTGAGACTATCACAGAGCAGGTGCATTTATACGGAGACTTGATTACACACAGGTGGATTGTATTTATCATCATCGGTCATTAAGGACAACATTGGATCATTCAGAGATCCTCACTGAACTTCTGGAGTGAGTTTGCTGCACTGAAAGTAAAGGGGCCGAATAATATTGCACGCCCCACTTTTCAGTTTTTTATTTGTTAAAAAAGTTTAAATTATCCAATAAATGTTGTTCCACTTCAGGATTGTGTCCCACTTGTTGTTGATTCTTGACAAAAAAATTAAATTTCATATCTTTATGTTTGAAGCCTGAAATGTGGCGAAAGGTTGCAAAATTCAAGGGGGCCGAATACTTTTGCAAGGCACTGTACATTATCCTTAGTAAATACTGTATGGGTAGAATAAAATTTTCAGTTAAACTATAATCTTGCAAGTATCATAGAAAACATTATAGGTGCAGTGGCACATTTATGATATATCGAAATGAAAAAAAGATTGAAATGGAAATTTAAAAAAAAAAAAAATAGTACCGTATTGGCCCGACGGTGTTTTTTGCATTGAAATAAGACTGAAAGAATGTGGGTCGTGTTGTATTCGGGGTCTAGACATTATACCAATTCACGACACTAGATGGCGCCAGATATCATTGAAGCGATGTTCTGCCATGACAGGTCTCAGCTACTCTCATGTTTAACCAGTTTGCATTATTTTATTTTAATGTTTTTCCTTATTCAGATTTGTTTCAAGACTACAGTTATAGTTAGACTTCACTTTGATGGTTAATGCAGTAATTGCAATTTTGTTGTTTTATCTCAATAGATTAACGAATGTGATTGCACTTTAGTTTACATATTTAAATGTTCAGATATTAAGATTTGAATGAGGCAAAAATAACATGCAATTTCTCTCAATTATATTGTTATAATCATTTGTTTCAGATGTACTGTGATTATTTTCGAGATAATTTGGTGTTCAAAAAGTCTTTTTTCAAACTTCAGTCTTGAAAAAGAGGGGGTCGTCTTATATTCGGGCTAATACGGTATTTTCGTCACTATAAGGCACATTGGAGTATAAGGCCTACCTTCAACGCTGACGTGAACGTGGATAATGTCGCGACAAACACTCAAAAACAGGGGTTTATGTACACACAGACAAGGGGTAGCGAGACAATGAGGAACAGGTGGATGATACGGGAAGAAGCAATTTGGAGGATATACAAAGAGCAGGCACAACAGGTGAAATCAATGGGCAATCACAGGGACAAGGCACACTAGTAGGAAACAAATACAAAACCTAAAAGCAACAACATATCAATTACAATTGATTAATAAATTAGTTGCCAACTAATTTGATAATCGATTTTTGCCCCGTTTGGGTCACTGATTGTGTGTAATGTGAGGCTGTGTGCGCATCAGTGATTGTTGTAATTCGACGATCTTCAACTTCACGAGTACGATTTCATCAATGGCAAGAAAATAAAATAAAGTTATCTTTTATTGTTTTGCGCTGGAGGGGTCTGGTAATTACCTTGTGTACAGAGGCATGACTAACAGACTGCCGGGCCAACAAACCCACGTCATAGGACATGCACTGACCTGTCTATAGTTCATCTGCTATTCATTTTCACTCTGGGAAATAAACAAAACTACTTTAAAAGTGTAAACGTGTCAAAGCACCAATCTCATTATTGGAGAAAAAAAAAAAACATAATTAACACCCAGACAAACACACAGATGCCAACGCGAACCTCCAAATTTTTGTGTAGTACAGTACGAGATTTGTGGTCTCCTCCATGCTTTCTGACTACGAGCACAATTCATTAGTAATTGACCGCAGCAGCCTCGCTCATGAAACATTAACAGGCTTGTGGTGAATAATTGATTAATGATATGAGGCGGTCTGCAGCAGCATTCTGACAATAAGAGCAGCAGCAGAGCACAATCCATTTGAACTGGCAGCGAATCATCATATGTCAGTGCCATTGACGGCAATAGACGTCGGCTCCATTCAGACTGGAAAAGGCTGGCAGTGATCATTCGATCTCATTCCGAGTAGCTAGGATGTGTATAGCTGTCAATGAACCTATCGTAAACCCACGCCCCAAAATCTAACCAGTGCTTAATTTGTAAATCATAAGGTGCCGGAACACAAAGTACATATGACAGTGCAGGGATGACGAGACAGGCAGAGGTCCCAGAACATATGCAGAAAATGGTGCTGGAAACAACACGCAAATGCCCACTTGCCATGCTGTGGGATATACAGGCCTCAATTTCAGATGATATCCATGGTATAAATTAAAGATGTGATCGGACCCGATCGATCGGCATCCCGATCGATCGGGTCCGATCACGTCATTTTCAAAGTATCGGAATCGGCAAAAAAATATCGGACATGCCTTTTAATATATATATATATATTTTTTTTTAATAAATCGTTTTCTAATTGTTTTTAACGTTATAGACAAAAGGTCTTACATTCATCCAGAGTATTTAGTTTTGGCTTAAAGTAGGGCTATCAAATTTATCGCGTAAACGGCGGCAATTATTAATTTTTTGGTAACACTTTATAATAACTATCCGTTTACTAGTTAATAGATCATTAGTAAACTGTTGATAAATGATTTATTGTTGATTTGTGAAGTATTTGTTAACAGTTTGTTAAGCATTTACAGGGTGTTCCAATATGGTTGACCCCATTCTAAATGCCCATGCTGGTTGATGGATCTTAATTAAACTATATACACTTTATGTCGAAGGTCATAAGTTTTATTGGTTAAATATGCAAAGAAAAGTACAAATATTTGTCGGTTCTATGGCAGATTTTCATAAATGTGCAACATGAGCGCTGCCTGCAAAATGCCTTACCAAAATGCCTTTTCTTTTGAAGTAAACGGCATTTCTTAACCTGAAAAGACAGAAATGCCAAACGTTACACACAAAAACTTGAAACGTTTCTACACAAACTGTGTTTCAGGTTAAGAACACCCTGTAAATGCTTAACAAACTGTTAACAAATACTTCACAAATCAACAATAAATCAGTTATCAACAGTTTACTAATGATCTATTAACTAGTAAACGGATAGTTATTATAAAGTGTTACCAATTTTTCTAATGAATCACGTTAAAATATTTAATGCAATTAACGCATGCGCTGCACGACCCACTCACGCATTGTCACGTTCAATCTATAATGGCGTCGTTTTACCAATATATAGAGCTAACAGTGTGTGTATAGGTCATATGCAGGGTTATATGGTGAGATTGTATATGTGTTAAACAAGAATGTATATATTTAAATGTAAGGAATGGAACTGATATGTCAGGACTTAAGGACAAGGGGTGGGAGTAAATAAGTTTTTACTTCTTCTCACTCCTTTTCGAATACTCATATTTTGTTTTTTTGTTTTTTTTTCATTATTGTCACCGATTATCGGTACCTATGTATTAAGTATTCGAAATAAACGTGTTCAAACAGGCAGTATAAAATGAGTAGAGAGAATTTTGGCAGTCTTTGGAGCCTCTTTTTAATTGGCTAAAGCATTAAAATCTCTCTCTCAACAATTAGGGGAAAGGGAAAGGGAAACAATGTGGGGAAGAATGGTAGTGGTTGATCTTTTCCTTAACACCCTATGTTACTTCCCAACGCAGAGAAGATATATCAATTGGTGCCACTACGCACAGTCATGGTTGCACTTCCCATCATGCATTTGGGCAGAACAGTTAAATGGCTACAGTATCATTTACTGAAAGCTCAACAAATACACGAGATGGCAATATTTAGTCACAATATACAAAGTCACATTTATCCTTTAAGAATTACAAGTCTTTCTATCCGTGGATCCCTCTCACAGAAAGAATGTTAATAATGTAAATACCATCTTGAGGATTTATTGTCATAATAAACAAATACAGTACTTATTTACTGTATGTTGAATGTATATATTCGTCCGAGTTTTATTCATTTTTTCCTTAATGCATTGCCAAAATGTCTATGATCGGGAAAAATTATCGGGAATGATTGGAATTGAATCGGGAGCAAAAAAAAAAGCAATCGAATCGGGAAATATCGGGATTGGCAGATACTCAAACTAAAACGATCGGGATCGGATCGGGAGCAAAAAAAACATGATCGGAACAACCGTAGTATAAATGTTATGACAACAATTTACAATTATTTAGGCTATACTCTGCACAACACGGGCAATTGCCCACCTAACCACAGGTGGGATTTACAGTACACAGTCAGCAAAAACCCTCCCCCCCACACACAAATTATACAACCTAAACCCCAATGTCCCATAAGGGTGCTGGCCTGTTGCTCCTGCTGTTGGTGGTCCACCTGGCTGACTGCTGGCGCTGTTGCTGGCCCCCACTCCGGGTGGCGGTGAACCTGACCAGTAGGGCTGCAGCTATCGAATATTTTAGTAATCGAGTAATCGACTGAAAATCCTACCGAGTAATCGGATAAAACATATTTTTTAGGTAAAGGGCAATTATAAATATACATGAGAAAAAACACATTTCATCTAATATTGAATCCTTTTCAGTCAATCAATGTCTTTATTTTCGATGTACATTGTTGAAAACAGCCAACAACTGCCTCTCAGATGGGACTAGAATTAAAAAAAAAAAGACAAATTCACTGCTTTCACTCCAAAAACTTTTATATCTTATAAAAAATATATACATTTCTTACCTAAAAATGCCATTACGCTTGATAGCACACATCACTTAAAAGTTAGGTGTTTTTCCCACGTGTTTCAATTGAATTTCCATTCGTGTTAAGCCATTTTTAAGTTCTAGTTAAGTTTTAAGTTAGTCTAAACTGTAAGTCCTGATAGGATTTTGAGTTTTTGTAGTGTTCAAAATAAATGTATTGTAACATATCAGGTTATAATATGGCGGGGATATTTGCATGAGTTCCTGAATGCACCGCGTGACGTGCGGGGGTGAGGGAGGTGCAGGAGAGCGAGAGACGTACCTTCCTGTTGTTGTTGTCGTTCCACAAGTTCCCAATAAAGAAATAGTTGCAACCTAACGAAGCGGGTGACTCTTTGTCAACTTTACAGTATTTTACCTGCTGTATTGGTCCACATTAGGGGCCAGTGCTACTTGGTGTTTTATCCAGCAATGACTGCTGAGCTAAAATTGACAGTTAGCTTTATCATATTTTCATTTTACACCCTCATCATTCTACAGTGCTATGTTTCACAGATTAAATAAAGCCTGTATGTAAGACACGTTAGCCACGCATCGACATTGGTCTTAATAGAAACCTAGCCCTCCGCAGGGCTAACGTTACGTACGTGAGCGAGTGACAGTAACGTTAATCTTATTAGCGCTGAGAAGTGTACTGCTTTAAGATTTTTTGTGCTTAAAATGAATGAAACAAATGAAAAAAGCAAAATTAAAACTTGAAAAAAAAAATTGCCTCTTATTTAAAAAAAAAAACAATTTCCCCCTCTTTTTAAATATATTTATATGTCAGAAAACACTCAGGTGACTTGAAGTTCCGCTTAGAGACTCCCAATTTTGCTAAATTTCAAAATTGTCCTATATGCATGTGTGATACATCATTGGAAATCTTAAAATCTCAATTTTCTGGGGGAAGAAAAAAAAATGAAACAGCAAAACCCTAACTAGAGGTGAGAGCACATGAGAGCATAATTAAAGACGCCATGATTTTAAAGAGATATATTCGTGTACTTACCTCTTTTCGATCCAAAAAACTCTATGTAGCATGTATCACTGAGTATCAAGACACAGCTGTGAATGGGCACAGCCGGAATTTTTGAGGAATTTATGGGTGAAACATGGTAATATAACAAGGGTCGCGATGCAGAAATCGCAGACATCACGTAGTGGTTGAGATTTTCATTTTCATATATTTACCCTTTTCAACTTTTTTTTTTTTTTCTTTGTTTCGATCGATTATTTCTCATCAAAAATACCGGAGAAAAAGCGTCTCTAAATAAATCATTACTATCGCTTATTTGTATTTTTTTTGTTACTGTCGCAAATTTTTTCATTGTAATGTAATTTGTTTAAAAGTTTAAAATATGTGAGTGAATAATTTTTTAAAGTCGTTTTTTTTTTTACTTGAATATTAGACATTAGTGATTCTAAGCCAAGAATGATGGATATTTTGAATAATATACACAATTACTTACCTTCTTTTAATGGCAAGGTGAAAAAAAAAGCGGTTGCGCGACGTCTGTAAACGGGGGTTTCCAGGGTAAACGGACAAATTGAAAATAGTTCGGAGGCTTAATATGAGAAAGCAGAATTACAGACGCCATGACTTTAACGAGATATTATCACGTACTTACTGTATTTTTCGGACTACAAGTCGCTCCTGAGTATAAGTCGATTCAGCCATAAAATGCCCAACGAAGAGAAAAAAAAAATACAAGTCGCACCGGAGTATAAGTCGAATTTTTGGGGGAAATTTACTTGATAAAATCCAACACATAGAACAGACATGTCATCTTGAAAGGCAGCTTAATATAAAAATACAATAGAGAACAACATGCTAAATAAATGTACAGTGTATGAACAACGAAATGTGAATATACTGTCCTACGTTACGGCTCAGTCCTGGCTTTACAGCGGACTCCCAAAAGACAATGCTGGACGTCCGTATAATTTGCTGAATCAATTTGGTCCTCAATAGCAAACAGGTTCGCATCAACGTAAATAAATGATAATTAGGTACTATTAGTAATAAGTTAACAGGTTAGCATGCGTTCACTATCATTAGCACATCGTTCAAACAACCACACAACTGGCTCTAAGTGTCCGATCGCGGGTGGAAAACACACAACAACAACAGAAAAGATGATACACGCAGGCGTTGCCTCTACAGAGATGATTTAAAAGCATAAACAATGAAAGTAGGTTCGCAGCCGTCTATTCTCTCTCGCTAACTCGCCCACTCACTCACTTACTCACTCAGAGCTACGTAGCTGTCCGTCTTCTTCTGGCGTGTGAGTACTCTTCTTCACGTAAACAAGTGCGAGTGCGCCCTCACGTGGGCGTGAAAGCGCCACAAACTAAATGCATCCATTTCAAGATTAAAAAAAGTCAATAATACAATTGAACATACACTGCCAAGGGCAGAACACGAACATGGCCATAGCTATAAAGAGTTATTCAGATAACTATAGCATAAGAACATGCTAACAACTTTACAAAACCATCAGTGTCACTGCAAAACACCAAAATAACATGTGAAATTATATCATAATGTGTTAATAATTCCACACATAAGTCGCTCCTGAGTATAAGTCGCACCCCCAGCCAAAATATGAAAAAAAACGCGACTTATAGTCTGAAAAATACGGTTCTTTGTTTCCATCCAAAAACTCCATGTAGCCTGTATCACCGAGTGTCAAGAAACAGCTGTAAATTGCCACAGCTGGATTTTTGGGGCATTTCAATGGTGAAACATGGTCACGATGCAGAAATCGCAGACATCAAGGAGTGGTCGAGATTTTCTTTTTCATATATTTACCCTTTTAAATGTTTTTTTTTTTTTCCCAATGTTTCTATGATTGGATCGAATATTTATCATCTAACATATCGGAGACAATGCGACAGTAAGAAAAAAAATACAATTAAGCGATAGTTATGAGGTAGATGTCCGTAACTTTTATACAGACAAATTTTTTTTCATTGTGACATCATTTGTTTAAAAGTTAAAATACGTGAGTGAATAATTTTTTTGTCTTTTTTTTTTTAAAACTAAATATGAGACATCAATTAAAGATCCAAGCTAAAAACGACAGATATTTTGAATAATAAATATAATTAATTACCTTCGTTTTATGGCTGGGTTGAAACAAAAGCGGTTGCGCAACGTCTGTAAACGGGGGTTTTCAGGGTAAAACAGACAAATTAAAAATTGTTCGGGGGCTTCATGCGCCATGAATCTGATATGGCAGCATATAAACATATTCTATAGAACACAACAGTTCTTCTGGCTTTAAATACAGCAGTTTATTTTAAAGGGGTGCAAGAGCAGAAACTGCTTTTTCAGCCTTGTCTGTGTTTTCCACCATATACACACCAACAATAAGGACAATGTAACAAAGAGTAGATTGAAACCCCTGTACTAGTCTTCAAATTTCAGTAATGCTGTAAAATTACAGCCAAACAGTAACTTTTACGAACTTTTTGGGGGGAATTTTAATGGTGAAACATGGTAATATAACAATGGTCACGATGCAGAAATCGCAGACATCAAGGAGTGGTCGAGATTTTCTTTTTCATATATTTACCCTTTTAAATTTTGTTTTTTTTTCCAATTTTTCTTTGATTGGATCGATTATTTATCATCTAACATATCGGAGAAAATGTGACAGTAAGAAAAAAAATACAATCAAGCGATAGTTATGAGGTAGATATCCGTAATTTTTATACAGACGCCATTTTTTTTCATTGTGACATAATTTGTTTAAAAGTTTAAAATATGTGAGTGAATAATTTTTTTTTTTTTTTTTTTTTTTAAACTAAAAGACATCAATTAATGATTTTAAGCTAAAAAAGACAGAAATTTTTACGAATAAATATAATTACTGACCTTCCTTTTATGGCTGGGTTGAAACAAAAGCGGTTGCGCAACGTCTGTAAACGAGGGTTTTCAGGGTAAAACAGACAAATCAAAAATTGTTCGGGGGCTTCATGCGCCATGAATCTGCTATGGCAGCATATTGTTCTATAGAACACAACAATTCTTTTGGCTTTAAATACAGCAGTTTATTTTAAAGAGGGGAGCAAGAGCAGAAACTGCTTTTTCAGCCTTGTCTGTGTTTTCCACCATATACACACCAACAATAAGGACAATGTAACAAAGAGTAGATTGAAACCCCTGTACTAGTCTTCAAATTTCAGTAATGCTGTAAAATTACAGCCAAACAGTAACTTTTACGAACTTTTTGGGGGGAATTTTAATGGTGAAACATGGTAATATAACAAGGGTCACGATGCAGAAATCGCAGACATCAAGGAGTGGTTGAGATTTTCTTTTTCATATATTTACCCTTTTAAATGTTGTTTTTTTTTTTCAATTTTTCTTTGATTGGATCGATTATTTATCATCTAACATATCGGAGAAAATGCGACAGTAAGAAAAAAAATACAATCAAGCGATAGTTATGAGGTAGATATCCGTAACTTTTATACAGACGCCATTTTTTTCATTGTGACATAATTTGTTTAAAAGTTTAAAATATGTGAGTGAATAATTTTTATTTATTTATTTTTTAAACTAAAAGACATCAATTAATGATTCTAAGCTAAAAAAGACAGACATTTTTAATAATAAATATAATTACTGACCTTCCTTTTATGGCTGGGTTGAAACAAAAGCGGTTGCGCAACGTCTGTAAACGAGGGTTTTCAGGGTAAAACAGACAAATCAAAAATTGTTCGGGGGCTTCATGCGCCATGAATCTGCTATGGCAGCATATTGTTCTATAGAACACAACAATTCTTTTGGCTTTAAATACAGCAGTTTATTTTAAAGAGGGGTGCAAGAGCAGAAACTGCTTTTTCAGCCTTGTCTGTGTTTTCCACCATATACACACCAACAATAAGGACAATGTAACACAGAGTAGATTGAAACCCCTCTACTAGTCTTCAAATTTCAGTAATGCTGTAAAATTGCACACAAACAATAACTTTTACGCAACTTGCAGCCACAACTTTAGCCATGGCCAGCAGGTGGCGAGCTCATTGGCTGCAAACATCGAATAGGAAAAAAATGACCCTACTTGACTTATGAGCTAACTAAATCTCTTTTCATAGATTTTTTTTTTCTCTGATTACCACAAATAAACTGCAGCTACAGCGACACTGCAGACGAGCTGCATTGACAATCATATGACATTGATACTGGTCCTGGGAGGGAAAATTGGGATAATGACACGGTTAGTGATGATGACGATGATGGCAGGGGAGAGGAGAGCTGAATGTCAGGCTGAGGGACGAGGGAGCTATTCGCAGACGGACAAAAAGTCAGACGTGTCCACTGTCAGTGGTGATGAAACGCAGTACAACCAGTCAGTGGGGTGATGAAGTGGCGGCGGTCTCAGTCTCACCCCTTTAAATCCACTAATGATCTGTGTGTGTGTGGTCTTGCGAGAACAGAGCTCCATTCACAATCAAACGCTTTAATATTTAATTGATGCAATACGAAGAAATGTCTTCTCCATGACGGAATCCGAAGGAGGAGTTGAAGTGCGATGCTTTCACACAGACAGTGTAATCTTGACGTAAGAGTAGAGTTGTTCGATTATTACTTTTTAACTGATAATAGGCTGTCCAACTCCAAAGCTCCAATACAGTGGGGTCTTATAAATTTAGTCAACCACCAATTGTGCAAGTTGTCCTACTTGAAAAGATAAGAGAGGCCTGTAATTGTCAACATGGGTAAACCTCAACAATGAGACAGAACGTGGAAAAAAAACTGAAAATCACATTAATTTGTAAATAAATTCTTTAAAAATCAAACAGAGTGGAAAATAAGTATTTGGTCACCTGCAAACAAGCCAGATTTCTGGCCGTCAAAGAGGTCTAACTTCTTCTAACGAGGTCTAACGATGCTCCACTCATTACCTGTATTAACGGCACCTGTTTTAACTCATTATCGGTATAAAAGACGCCTGTCCACAATCTCAGTCAGTCACACTCCAAACTCCACTATGGCCAAGACCAAAGAGCTGTCGAAGAACACCAGAGAAAAAATTGTAGACCTGCACCAGGCTGGGAAGACTGGATCTGCAAGAGGTAAAACGCTTGGTGTAAAGAAATCAACTGTGGGAGCAATTATTAGAAAATGGAAGACATACAAGACCACTGATAATCTCCCTCGATCTGGGGCTCCATGCAAGATGTCACCCCGTGGCGTCAAAATGGTAACAAGAACGGTGAGCAAAAATCCCAGAACCACACGGGGGGACCTAGTGAATGACCTACAGAGAGTTGGGACCACAGTAACAAAGGCTACTATCAGTAACACAATGCACCGACTCAAATCCTGCACTGCCAGACGTGTCCCCCTGCTGAAGAAAGTACACGTCCAGGCCCGTCTGCGGTTCTCTAGAGAGCATTTGGATGATCCAGAAGAGGACTGGGAGAATGTGTTATGGTCAGATGAAACCAAAATAGAACTTTTTGGTAGAAACACAGGTTCTCGTGTTTGGAGGACAAAGAATACTGAATTGCATCCGAAGAACACCATGCCCACTGTGAAGCATGGGGGTGGAAATATAATGCTTTGGGGCAGTTTTTCTGCAAAGGGACCAGGACAACTGATCTGTGTAAAATAAAGAAAGAATGGGGCCATGTATCGAGAGATTTTGAGTGAAAATCTCCTTCCATCAGAAAGGGCATTGAAGATGAGACGTGGCTGGGTCTTTCACCATGACAATGATCCCAAACACACAGCCAGGGAAACAAATGAGTGGCTTCGTAAGAAGAATTTCAAGGTCCTGGAGTGGCCCAGCCATTCTCCAGATCTCAACACCATAGAAAATCTGTGGAGGGAGTTGAAAGTCCATGTTGCCCAACGATTATTAGGGAGCCCAAAACCCATGGGTCTTCTAGTGCTAGAGGGTACTCATGCTCTTTCCATGGGAGTGCGGGTGGCCCAGGGGACCACCCTGGATCCCGGGGTGGTAACGATGGCTCCTTTGCTGGGCTGCAGGAGGAGGGACGGGCTGCGCTGCCAGCCCCCCACCCCCACCCCAGGCTGGCTGGATGAGGGCCGTGGCCTTGGGCTGGCGCCCGGTGCCGGGATTGGCAATGGGGCGGCGTAGGGTCGGTTGCCAACGGGCTTACACTCACAAGGAATTCACACGACTACTGGGTTCTCGATCACAGAGGTGATTTGTGTACACTCTACCCCTCCCAATCACTTAGCTTATCGACTCAACCACCCCCCTCACCTTGTTTCCCTGGTCACCAGGCCCCCCACATGGTGTCAACCGGAAATACATCCAGCTGACGATAGCGCCAACATATTGATCGTTTGTTTAGGTGTTCAATGTATTTCTTGTTGTCGTTTGTGTTTCTTTTATTTTTTTTCGTGTTTCTTTTGTTCTTCTGTTCCATGTCAAACAGCTGAACAGGACAAGTTTAAAAAAAAAAAAAGTTTTTGGTGATGCCGCTGTTAAAAAAAGGTGGATTCAAAGTATCGTGAGTATCATTTTCCCTGCACTTAATATTCGTTTTTAGCCTTGACGTGTTTACTGTCATTTTCTGACACACATTGCTGGTCCGTGAGAAAAAGGCTCACATTACACCGGTCCGTGGTGCAAAATAGGTTGTGGACCACTGTTTTACAGTATCATTATAACAACAGTTTATATGAATAACTTTATGTTGAGAAAAAAAAATACCATTGTTTAAAAAAAAAAAAATAACAAAAAAGCAGTTACTCACAATGTTACTCGTTACTTGACTATTCTTTTTACCGACTACTTTTTTTTACTTGTACTTGAGTACATTTTTGGATGACTACTTTTACTTTGAGTAATATTATTTTGAAGTAACACTACTCTCACTTGAGTAAAACGTTTGGCTACTCTCCCCACCTTCGCCTAAATCTTAAAGAACAGAGAGTGCTGTAGTAACTTTACAGGTGATGATATGACTTTGAAACAATGTGTCATGAATTGTCACTATAAACATAATCACAAAGTAATAGTGGAATACATTTACTTTAATTAGAGATGTTGGCCTGATTTTAGGTTTTTTTTGTGATAAAGTGTGATACTTGTTCTCTATTCTAAACCTCCTATTTTTAGCGTCCGTGGTCATTATCTGCAAAGAGATCCTGTTATCTCTGGCGACACGCATGTTTGAACGGCACCCAAATCATCCCCCGTCCATTAATCTCCCATCTGCTTCATTATCACAGTTGCTATTTACGAAGCATTCAGCTCAGGTGCGCCGACCCCGGCAGCATTTCTGTGTCGCCGCGCTCAAGGTGGCACGCCAAGCAAAGTTAGGAAAGGCCGAGCAGGACAAAAGACGCTTTTGGGAGCTGCCCATGTGTCCCTCAGTACCGCGCCGCTATTTACGGATGCTTTTACCAGCTTTGAGGAGATGCCCAGGTGGGACGTTGGGAACTTGGCAAAGGAGCAGCGTTTTTCTTTTTTTTGGGTTATCTTTGCTTTGCAGTGAGCTCGAAACTTCCCAAATTCATTACAGGATGACAGGTTGTGCTCCCTGGAATTCCAAATGTTATTGTCCTCAAAAGTGTTGACAAATAATGTGTGTCCTGGATGCCTGAAGCATTATGGATGCAACAAAAAAAAAAGGCATATACTTATTTTTGGCATGTATTTTCAATCCATGCCAGAAAATAAATTATCCGAACTTGAAATGTGACATGAATTTTAAAGCTCTGTGAAAAACATGACAACTATAGAAAACTGTGGACAACAATTTTCTTTGAAATTCAACTTGGATTATACCGGTTTTTGCAGTGGTGGACCACTTTTATTATTATTTAGCATTAATTTTGCATATATAATACTTGCATGTTGGAAAATATACAGTAGATACAGCGGGGCAAGAATAGATTTAGTTATCCACAAATTGTTCAAGTTGTCCCACTTAAAAAGATGAGATATGTCTGTAATTATTATCATAAGTATACTTCAACTATCAGAGACAGAATGTGAAAAAAAATTCCAGAAAATCCCTTTGATTTAAAAAAAAAAAATAAAATATATATATATATATATATATATATTTGCAAATTACAGTGGTATGAAAAAGTATCTGAACCTTTTGGAATTTCTCACATTTCGGCATAAAACTAATAAATCTAATGTGAGCTGATCTTTGTCAAAATCACACAGATGAAAAAACAGTGTCTGATTTAACTGAAACCACCCAAACATTTATAGGTTTTTATATTTTAATGACGATAGCATGCAAGAAGTAAGTGAACCCTCTGCCTAAGGAGACTTAAAGAGCAATTGAAAGCAATTTTTAACAAATGTTTTAAGTAGGGCTGTCAAAAATATCGCGTTAACGGGCGGTATTTTTTTTAATTTTTAATTAATCACGTTAAAATGTTTGACGCAATTAACGCACATACCCCGCTCAAACAGATTAAAATGACAGGACAGTATAATGTCCACTTGTTACCTGTTTTTTTTGGTGTTTGGCGCCCTCTGCTGGCGGTTTGGTCCAACTGATTTTATGGGTTAGTACCATGAGTGACCATGGTGTAATTATTGATATCAACAATGGCGAGCTACTAGTTTATTCTTAGATTGAAAGTTTTACAAATTTTAATAAAACGAAAACATTAAGAGGGGTTTTAATATAAAATTTATATAACTTGTACTAACATTTATCTTTTAAGAACTACAAGTCTTTCTATCCATGGATGGCTTTAAGAGAATGTTAATAATGTTAATGCCATCTCGTTGATTTATTGTTATAAAAAACAAATACAGTACTTATGTACCGTATGTTGAATGCACTGGCAGTGTATCAAATACTTGTTCTCCCCACTGTATATAGCCGTCTTGTGTCTTATCTTTCCATTCCAACAATAATTTACAGAAAAATATGGCATATTTTATAGATGGTTTGAAATTCGATTATTTACGATTAATTAATTTTAAAGCTGTAATTAACTCGATTAAAAACTTTAATCGTTTGACAGCCCTAGTTTTAAGTCAGTTGCGTGTCCAATCACTGATGAGTGGTTTAATGCCCTGTCCACTATAAAACACACACCTGGTAAGAATTGTCTTGATGAGAAGCATTGTCTGATATGCATCATGGCTCAGTCAAAAGAGCTGTCTGAAGACCTACGATCAAGGATTGTTGATTTGTATAAAGCTGGGAAAAGATACAAAACCATCTCTAAAAGTCTGGATGATCATCAATCGACAGTCAAAGAAGTTGTCTACAAATGGAGTTTGGCACCGCCCCCCCCCCCCAATCAGTGGCCCTCCACCAAAGATGACACCAAGAGTTCAGCGCAGAATACTCAGAAAGGTAAAAAAGAACCCTAAAGTGTCTGCTTGAGACTTACAGATATCACTGGCACAGTCCGATATCTCTGTGCACACATCAACTATATGTAAAACTATGGCCAAGAATGGTGTTCATGGGAGGCCACTTCAGTCTAAAAAAAACATTGTTGCTCATTTAATGTTTGTAAAAAGGCACTTGGACACTCCACAGAAGTTTTGGCAAAATATTTCGTGGGCTGTTGAAACAGAAGTTGAAATGTTTGGGAGTAACGCACAACGTCATGTGTGGAAGAAAAATGGAACAGCTCACCAATATCAACACCTCATCCCCACTGTGAAGCATCTGTGCGGAGCATCATGATTTGGGGCTGTTTTGCTGTCTCAGGGCCTGGACAACTTGCAATCATTAATGGAAGAATGAAGTCAAAACTTTATCAGGATGTTTTGCAAGAAAACATGAGGCCATCTGCCAGACAGTTGAAGCGAAAAAAAGGATGGAAGCTGCAACAAGACAACGATCCAAAACACAGAAGTCAACCAACTTCAGAATGGTTTCCGAAGAACAAAATACTCATTCTGGAGTGGTCAAGTCAAAGTCCAGACTTGAACAAAATATTAAATGTGATTGTTCACTTACTTATTTTCACCCCTTCTGTCGTTCTTTGTATGCTATCCTCATTAAAATATGAAAACCTATAAATGTTTGGGTGATTTTAGTTAGAGCAGACACTGTTTTTTTAATCTGTGTGATTTTGACAAAGATCAGATCAGATTAGACGGGGATTTTATGCAGAAATGTGAGAAATTCCAAAAGGTTCAGATACTTTTTTTATACCAATGTAGGTAAGCAGTTTGGTGTGAAGAAATCAATTGTGGGAGGAATTATTAGAAAATGGAAAACACACAATACTACTGATAACCTCCCTCAATCTGCGGCTCCATGCAAAATCTCACCCTGTGGGGTCACTATGATCACAAGAACAGAGAGCAAAAATCCCAGAACCCCATGGAGGGACCTCGGGAACGACCTGGGGAGAGCTGTGACCAAAGTAAGGCTACTATCAATAACATACTCCGTCAGCAGGGACTCAAATCCTGCACTGCCAGACGTGTCCACCTGCTTAAGCCATTACCCGTCTAAAATTTGCTAGAGAGCATTTGGAGGATCCAGAAGAGGACTGGTGAAACAAAAAATATCTTTTTGGTAAAAACGCAACTTCTCATGTTTGAAGGAGAAAGCTAAATTGTATCCAAAGAACACCATGTCTACTGTGAAGCATGGGGGTGGAAACATCATGCTTTTTTCTCCAAAGGGACCAGGACACCTAGTTCCTGTAAAGGAAAGTATGAATGGGGCCATGTATCTTGAGATTTTGAGCGCAAACCTCCTTCCATCAGCAAAGTCTTTCAGCATGACAATCATCCTAAACACATTGGCTGGGAAATATCACTCAATGTTTATAACTTGTAATGAAAAGAAGCAGAGTGTGATTTAGCAAAACAGGTAAATGAAAAACTTTTAACAAATAGGATCTGTTAAAGTTGGGCTCAAATGTTCAAAGTAGACTTCACTTACGGTCTTACACCATGAAATTTTAGACTCCCCGTTTAAAAAGTAAACTCTCATAATGTAATGTAAAAAGCCACCTGCCTTTGTTTGTCATCCTCTTTGATCTCGCTGCTTCTAAATCGTCCGCACTTAGATGAGACCATATGTGCCAGCTTGTGTTTGTGTGTAATTACCTGTGCCGTTTTATGCGAACGTTTAACCGAGGCAATAGAGCTGTTTTGGGAAAATGAACTTCTTAAGCACTAGATGGTCTGAAGCCCATAAGTGCAGTGATTTCTTTCTCAGTTTGCATTTTTAGTGCTAAAACTGCCAAAAACTTAGGCCAATTCCAAATTTATTCTTCCATTAGATACGGGCGAAGATTACTGTATGTATTCGGTTCCATATGTCTGTTTCTCTATATGTCTGTGTTGAAGATGACTCAAGAACGAGTAAAGCATTATTTTCAAACTTGCAAGCTGGAAAAAGGCTTCGGAGCACAAGTTGACAATTTATTCAGGTCGACAGCAATCAAACGGCAAGGCAAAACAGCAACAGACCCAGGCGAGGAGGCAGACTCAGGGTCATCATATCACAAGTCAACAAAAGGTTCCCGAGAAAAATGACAACGATTAGTTAACTCTTTAACACCGAACGTGTCGGCAGTGACGCGTTTACGCATATCGTCTTTGAAGCTTCGTCACGCTGTAATTACATCACCCACGTGCTGCTGGTTGGTCTCGTTTAAAAGTGCGGAAGTTGATGTCCACACCAATTTTTATTTGAAGTCAATCGGCAAAGAAAAACGGGAGATAATGTCATTTGAGTTTTATAGTTTTATTGCACTCATAAATATGCATTAAAACGCTGCATGGACCATGTATCCATCTCCATATTTCCATCATTTCTTGTCCTTTTTCAAAACCGAAAGCAGCACAAAAGACTACTTATCTCAAGAGTCGTTGTGATGTCGGGAAGGACGAACCGAATGTGATAATTTTTAATAAATTTCCGAGCGAGGCGCCAACTATTGAAAGGGAGGCATGCGAAGCAAGCAGCGGCCGGTGTTGTGCCGACAAATGCACAACACCGGTTGGTTTGTGCTAGTGACTTTGAAACGTACAGAATGAATTTAAAACTACATTTAGCACAAGCTAATGCATTATTTCATTAACTCAAGGAAGAAGATGAGCCGTATTTGTCGTTGTTTTCTTGGGATGAGTCGGCGTCTCGGCGAGTAGAAGTGACAGCAGCGCGCAAACGGTGAAAGAGTAGGCTGTGTGAAGTTGAGTGTGACACAGCTCTGTGACCTGTTCAAGAAGAAGCTTTATTGAGTGCGCAAAAAAAAAAAAATCTTTATTGGGTCGCATGCCTGAAAATTTTGAATGGAACTACTTGTCAATATTTTTTAAAATACTTTTTTTCAATGTATTATATATTTTTTCTTCACTATAATCTTTTCAATTTTTATGTAGATTTGTGTTCGAGAAGCTTGATTGCATGTACGTATATACTTTTGATAAGGTGATGGGTAGAGCACCTAACTTCACAAAGAGATATCTTCCAAACCTTTTTTGTGTTAGATGATATATATAAAATTGTTCTCACTATTTTGCACACTATATAACCTGTTTTGACCATAGTATGTGTAAAGGCCAAAAACGCCTATGACCATAGCTGCTGTTTGTGTTGAATTGTCAAACATAAAACTATTCAATCTTATTTTTTTTCTATTGAATGTTTATCCAAACAAGTTGAATAAATATTATCAAGCTTCAAAAAGGTTGGTCGAGCATGTTTGGTTGTCAATGGGATGTCAACATTACAAATTTTGAAAAAAGATTTTGGGATTTTTTTTTGTCTTTTTGGGTCCAAAATGTGGAATATAATTGGTCAGTGAAGAAAACAACAGTTTATACACGAAGTTCAAGGTGTCCTGAAAAAAGGGACCCAATATGGCCATTGTAAGCAATTTTTTTCTTTAAAATATAAAGGCAACATCAAATGCATGCAAATTCGGCCAAAATAGGCTTAGGTGTTAAAGGGTTAAACATTCATTTTTTTTTAAGGCTCTCGCGGGGTAGCCGTGAGATTTGTTTGGGTCTTCTTCTTTTGCAGATTTGGGCGGTCAAGATCGTGTGTCACCGTTGCTGGGTTATGGTTAATGAGGCAACTGAGGTGGGATATTCGGCGTGCCTCGCCGTCTGAGAGGCGCTCAGCTATCAAATTTGGAGTCTTTGTTCTCAGGTGTTGTGGTAATACAGTCATCCCGCCATTTGTTAAACAAGAAAATTTCTATTACAATCGTAATTCAATTAAACTTCCCCCATGAGAAATGAATGGAAAATGTCATTAATCTGTTCGTAAAAAAACATTTTTCTTACTATTTTTTTTTTCAAAATGGAGTGGACGTCTATCGTTGTCAGTAACAGCCAAAAACCTAACTGTGGCGTGTCCAAAGCTAACTTTGAGTTAAAACCAAAAATAAATGTTAAATCGTAACTTGAAAAACATGCTAGATAATAATTGCCCAATAATGCATTTATTAATTTTGTACCGGAAAGGCTTCTATCACTGAAAAAAAACCTGGCAGAAATAGGATGAAAACTGGATCGAGGGGTACGAATTGGGTTTAGCTTAATGCTGTTACATATAGCTAGTTCAATCGTGATTCAAAAAATGGATGCGACAATAAATAACTTAACAAGAACTTTATTCATCCTAAACAAATTCCTTTGTAATGCAACATGCTCTTAATCACTGACACTTGACAGTCGCAGTGTTAGCTAGTATAGTTTCATCGCTAATTTTGGCGGTACATTTCCTCTACTTCATGATCCTTGCAGTTAATTTTGTATTCACTTGTTGACTAAAGCTCCCCTTGAATAAACAACCGTTTTGATATTCAAACTCTACCTGCTTACGAATAAAAAAGTAATGAAGGTCATTGTGCTGATTTACATCCAGTGTTTGTCTTACTTTGAAAGGACACATCTCCTATTATTTTAGATCCACGAGTAGCAAGGGGACCATTTCCAACGCAAGCCGGGCTGGGGCGTAAATTTACTTTGCATGCTGGCAAGCAGTCGGTAGAGGCGGCTCCGGAGCTGAGCGCTGAGCGGCAGCGACGAGTCTTGATGACGTTCCCGGCCCTTTATTTTCTGCACTGTTAGACAGCCCCGTGGGATGTCAAACGCTCCTGCTGCTACTAATATCCTCCAAAAGGTGACTCTGCCGCCAGTTAGGCTCATGCACTCACATAATTGCACGCTTAAGGCATACGTACTGAAGTATTTATCATATGTTAACCCTTAAATTGAGAATTTCCCTAAATGCTTCGTTTGGTCCAATTTAACCCATTCACTGCCAGCCTAAATTTGTTATCCTTGTCTTTTACAGACACTAAATTGTCATCAATCAGGATTTATTAACAAAACGTACAGAAACATTGTTGCAACTGTAGTTTTATGTACTATGCATTGTATTTCACAAAAATAACCCAAGTGTAAGGTCTGCTGTGGAACTGCGTACATGACGCGATCCATCCCCCTGGAACTCGCGCCGCGTGGTGGGTACAACATGGCAGGAGAGCAAGCTATTTGTTAATTTGTGCCGGATCCCGCCGGAACAAGAACCATCACCTCCTGATTTTGGCCTCCCTGCATTCCGGGACTTACAGTGCCTTGCAAAAGTATTCGCCCCCCTTGAATCTTGCAACCTTTCGCCACATTTCAGGCTTCAAACATAAAGATATGAAATTTAATTTTTTTGTCAAGAATCAACAACAAGTGGGACACAATCGTGAAGTGGAACAACATTTATTGGATAATTTAAACTTTTTTAACAAATACAAAACTGAAAAGTGGGGCGTGCAATATTATTCGGCCCCTTTACTTTCAGTGCAGCAAACTCACTCCAGAAGTTCAGTGAGGATCTCTGAATGATCCAATGTTGTCCTAAATGACCGATGATGATAAATAGAATCCACCTGTGTGTAATCAAGTCTCCGTATAAATGCACCTGCTCTGTGATAGTCTCAGGGTTCTGTTTAAAGTGCAGAGAGCATTATGAAAACTAAGGAACACACCAGGCAGGTCCGATATACTGTTGTGGAGAAGTTTAAAGCCGGATTTGGATACAAAAAGATTTCCCAAGCTTTAAACATCTCAAGGAGCACTGTGCAAGCCATCATATTGAAATGGAAGGCGCATCAGACCACTGCAAATCTACCAAGACCCGGCCGTCCTTCCAAACTTTCTTCTCAAACAAGAAGAAAACTGATCAGAGATGCAGCCAAGAGGCCCATGATCACTCTGGATGAACTGCAGAGATCTACAGCTGAGGTGGGAGAGTCTGTCCATAGGACAACAATCAGTCGTACACTGCACAAATCTGGCCTTTATGGAAGAGTGGCAAGAAGAAAGCCATTTCTCAAAGATATCCATAAAAAGTCTCGTTTAAAGTTTGCCACAAGCCACCTGGGAGACACACCAAACATGTGGAAGAAGGTGCTCTGGTCAGATGAAACCAAAATTGAACTTTTTGGCCACAATGCAAAACGATATGTTTGGCGTAAAAGCAACACAGCTCATCACCCTGAACACACCATCCCCACTGTCAAACATGGTGGTGGCAGCATCATGGTTTGGGCCTGCTTTTCTTCAGCAGGGACAGGGAAGATGGTTAAAATTGACGGGAAGATGGATGCAGCCAAATACAGGAACATTCTGGACGAAAACCTGTTGGTATCTGCACAAGACCTGAGACTGGGATGGAGATTTATCTCCCAACAGGACAATGATCCAAAACATAAAGCCAAATCTACAATGGAATGGTTAAAAAATAAACGTATCCAGGTGTTGGAATGGCCAAGTCAAAGTCCAGACCTGAATCCAATCGAGAATCTGTGGAAAGAGCTGAAGACTGCTGTTCACAAACACTCTCCATCCAACTTCACTGAGCTCGAGCTGTTTTGCAAGGAAGAATGGGCAAAAATGTCAGTCTCTCGATGTGCAAAACTGATAGAAACATACCCCAAGCCACTTGCAGCTGTAATTGGAGCAAAAGGTGGCGCTACAAAGTATTAACGCAAGGGGGCCGAATAATATTGCACGCCCCACTTTTCAGTTTTTTTATTTGTTAAAAAAGGTTAAATTATCCAATAATTTTTTTTCCACTTCATGATTGTGTCCCACTTGTTGTTGATTCTTGACAAAAAATTAAAATTTTATATCTTTATGTTTGAAGCCTGAAATGTGGCAAAAGGTTGCAAGGTTCAAGGGGGCCGAATACTTTTGCAAGGCACTGTATTTTGGCAGATCCGGCACCTCTTGTGTATAGAAAAAAATTAATAATATAAAAACATCTTTAAAACGTCATTGATGGCTTTCTCTACTTTATTGTGGCAACAATAAGAAAACAAACAAAATAACAGCGGACTGCTGCCACATTCGACCGCTAACTTTTGTTTCTACCCCTCGCTTCCCGCTACCTCACAGCTCTCCAGTCCCATCGTCTCCTAAAGGGACCGTGCTTAGTTACGGACATTACAGTATAAAATAAAATAATAATATGCATAAATTAATTTACAGATCAAATCCCAAGAACTGCATGTTGTTAATAAAAATTTAACGTCGTTTTAAACAGTTGTTGATCACTGAAAGCTGGACCAACAAATCACGCCCCTGACATTAAAAATTTTTTAAAAATTATAAATAGGGTTGTTCCGATCATGTTTTTTTGCTCCCGATCCGATCCCAATCGTTTTAGTTTGAGTATATGCTGATCCTGATATTTCCCGATACGATTGATTTTTTTTTGCTCCCGATTCAATTCCAATCATTCATGATCATTTTTCCCGATCATATACATTTTGGCAATGCATTAAGAAAAAAATGAATAAAACTCGGACGAATATATACATTCAACATACAGTACATAAGTACTGTATTTGTTTATTATGACAATAAATCCTCAAGATGGCATTTACATTATTAACATTCTCTCTGTGAGAGGGATCCACGGATAGAAAGACTTGTAATTCTTAAAGGATAAATGTGACTTTGTATATTGTGACTAAATATTGCCATCTAGTATATTTGCTGAGCTTTCAGTAAATGATACTGTAGCCATTTAACTGCTCTACCCAAATGCATGATGGGAAGTGCAACCATGATATATCTTCTCTGCGTTGGGAAGTAACACATGGTGTTAAGGAAAAGATCAACCACTATCATTCTTCCCCACATTGCCTCCCACAATATTTCTAATTGCTGAGAGAGGGATTTTAAGGCTTTAGCCATTTAAAAAGAGGCTCCAAAGACTGCCAAAATTCTCTCTACTCATTTTACGCTGCCTGTTAGCTCTATATATAGGTAAAACGGCGCCATTATAGATTGAACGCGACAATGTGTGAGTGGGTCGTGCAGCGCATGCGTTAATTGCATTAAGTATTTTAACGTGATTAAATTAAAAAAATTAATTACCGCCGTTTACGCGATAAATTTGGTAGCCCTCCTTAAGCCAAAACTAAAGACTCTGGATGAATGTAAGACATTTTGTCTGTAACATTAAAAGCAATTAGAAAACGATTTTTAAAATATATATATATATATTAAAAAAAAAAGGCATGTCCAATATTTTTTTGCTGATTCCGACACTTTGAAAATGACGTGATCGGACCCGATGGATCTTTATTTGTAAATTTACGGCATCTGGGGAGCAAGCAGCCAGGATCAAACAGTATTTCAACGTGACAAAAAGACCGTTGCATTTACATTTTTCTTCAGAAAAAAGGAAGATGGTTCAAAATGAGTCAGAAAAGCAACAACCGGCGATGAGGGCAGCTGCAGCGATCATGCTAACGGGGGAGGCATGCTAACAGCAGAAGGCTAGCGCCGCAGCAGTTGCCAGGTTCACAGACAGACAGTTGGGTGCTACCTTGGCAGCAGCTGGTCAGGTTCAGCATCAGCCAGGTGGAGCACTAACAACCAGAGCAACAGGCCAGTACCCTTATGGAAAATTTGGATTTAGACTGCACAATTTGTAAGGCGGTGGGAACTTTGGGGCCAGAGAAGACTGGGTGGATGAAACTCGCAAAAGAATGGGTTTGGGTTATTTATTGTAAACTGATTTTTTAAAAAATGTTTTACAAGTTAAACTGTACGTTACTGTAAGTCCCACCTTTGGTTATGTTCGCCCATGCTGTGCAGAGTATAGCCTAAATAATTGTAAATTGTTGTCATAACATTCATATCATGGATATTATCTGAAATTGAGGCTTGTAAGTACCACAGCATGGCAAGTGGGCACTTGTTTTCAGCACCATTTTCTGCGTATGTTCCAAGACCTGTGCCCGTCTCGTCATCCCTCTAGCCTAGGCTAGCAGCTTTAGCAGCCAGAACCCCCTCTTCTGAAAGCATCGGGAGGGAGGTTCCCTATGCAACACTATCAGTGGGTACGTTTTCATGAACACTTTTATGTGGATTAAAAACCTGGTCCTAATAAAAATTGTCATTCGGAATAATATAATCCGCTCCAGCTCTTTCCGACCAAGATTCTCTTCTGAACGAGATTGGTATTTTATGATTGATAATCCGATTGGCATGCATGTCAACATTTTATTCCAAAATTTCAGAACAAACCATCGTCAACGCACATGTTTATGATGTTTTGTTCAGTGTTGTTCTCTTCAGCTATGACGATAACGAAAATATTTAGTCAAAGAACACTTTTTTCATGACGATGATGACACGATAACGAGCTAAAAAACATGTTTTGGGGACTAAAACATAATAAAACGAATGCCAGTTTTTGTCTGACAAGACGAGAACTAGACAAAAAATCCAGCAGGGCGGGGAACAAAAAGTGGTATTTGAGTCACGTTTACGCAGGACTGATTTTTGGCATATGGCATTTTTTAAATTGTATGTGGCATTTTTTTTTTGTTTCATTTTTTTTGTATATGGCAAAATGGCTTTCGGTAAATGGTATTTCTTATGGTATTCGGCAAAATGGCTTCGTCATCTCAATGCGCTGCAATGGTAAGTATCGTCAAAAATTACAATCACAGGTTTTTTTATTGAAAATGAATGGAATATTTGGACATGCATAGTAGTCAATGGCATGGCCTTACTTGGGCATCATTTGAATCTAAATGCGCTTTAATGGTATGTGTATGGTCAAAAATTACAACCGCACGTTTTGTTGAAATTGAAAATAAATGGAAAATTTGGACGTTCATAGCAGTCAGTGGCATCATTAAATTGAAAAAAATGCCATATACCAAAAATCAGTCTTGCGTAAACGTGACTCATTTTAAAACTCATTTTATCATGCTTGGAGATGATCTAGCAGTCGTTTGTTTATGTCTCTTGTTGTATGATTATGTCCCAGGCCCCAGGGGATTGTAAAGTAGTGCACTAGAATAGGGGCGTCAATTTCATTTTGGTTGATGGGCCATATTTAATGCAATCAGAAACCATGTGGGCCGGACTATTTTATTTTAGGCCAATTAAGTCAACTCACTAGGTGCCGTTGACAGCTCCAGACGTTCAATAATTTTGCAGCAGGGTCGAGAACGAAAAGTTGTATTTGGTGGTATGGCAAAGTGGCTTTTGGTATACGGCATTTTTTTTTTGGTATATGGCAAAATGACTTTTGGAATATCACTCTTTTTTGTATGGCAAAATGGCTTTTGGTATATGGCATATTTTTTTGTATGTGGCATTTTTTTGGTGTATGGCAAAATGGCTTTTGGTAAATGACTTTTTTTTGTATGTGGCTTTTTTTGGTATATGGCAAAATGGCTTTTGACAAATGACTTTTTTTGTATGTGGCGTTTTTATGTATATGGCAAAATGGCTTTTGGTAAATGGCATTTGTTTAGTATATGGCAAAATGGCTTTAGGTATATGGCATTTTTCTTTTTGGTATGTGGCAAAATGGCGTTTGGTATATGGCATTTTTTTAAAAATGTGGCATTCTTTTGGTATATGACAAAATGCCTTTTGGAATATGGCATTTTTTGTATGTGGCACTTTTTGGTAAATGGAAAAATGGCTTTTAAAATATGGCATTTTTTTGTATGTGGTACATTTTGGTATATGGCAAAATGACTTTTGGTAAATGGCATTTTTTTAGTATATGCCAAAATGGCCTTTGGTAAATGCCAATTTTCATTTTAGTACATGGCAAAATGGATTTTAGTATATGGCATTTTTCTTTTTGGTATGTGGCAAAATTGCTTTTGGTACATGGCATTTTTCTTTTTGATATTTGGCAAAATAGTTTTTGGTATATGGAATTTTTTTTTTTTTATGTGGCATTTTTTTGTTATATGGCAAAATGGCTTTTGGTCTATGACATTTTTTGCAGGCTTTGCACGTCCATGCCATTGATAGCTATGCATGTCCAAATTTTCTATTCATTTTCAATACAAGAAAAACGTGTGGTTGTAAATTTCTACCATACACTTACCATTACAGCACATTGACATTCAACTGGCGCCCAAGTGAGGCCATGCCAGTGACGGCTATGCACATTTTCCATTCATTTTCAATATCATATGGTTGGTATCATATCGTGTGGTTGTAATTTTGACAAAGCCAATTTGCCATATACCAAAAAAAAAATGCCACATACCAAAAGCCATTTTGCCATATACCCCAAAAAAAATGTTCACAATGTTTGACAACCGTTAAAGTCTGCCTCATGGATTATCTTTCAACAATTCAGATTTTCCGAGCTTGGAATAGTGAACTACGCTGTCGAAATAATCAAATATTCTTCACGAACAGGATTACTTGATTTTGCAGCACCCGCCAGTTGAGTATTTGGGGCAGCATACATTAATCACAATGATTTTTGCACAAAGTGACAGATACTCATATCAGCATTTACATAAACAAGGAGAAGTGCTTAGGAATCCAAAACGACGAGCTATAAAGAAGGCACGAGAACGGCGTAAACGCTGAGCGGGGCAGCGGGGAGCCTGCGGGCGACGGCAAATAAGTGAGTGACTAAGATGGATTGCGCAACGTGGCAGTCGCCATCTGTAGGTTCAACTCCCGTCAATGAGCTTGGGAAATCTTCAACTGGAACCCAGCTCAGCGCTTCAAATAGCATCAAGTAATCATTTTACTTTAAGTGTGTTGCTCAAAATCACACATTGGTACAGTAAACGTTATTAGTTATCTGCGCTAGCAAGTGTTCTCTATCCTATCAACTTTTTTTTGCGCAGTCAGGCCGCCCCGATGTGAATGTATGTGTGTTCCTGCTGTTTCTTTACAGCTCGAGGGTAAAAAGGCAAACTGACGTTAACGCTCAAGCTGGAAAGAATACACACGAGGCATCAATATTTGTCTGTGCTGGGAAAGAAAAACCTTCAAAAAAGCCAACTGTGCAGCTTCTTTAATACCCACACATTTTCTATATTCGTTCGTTTAGGTTTAAATTTGAAACCAAACTGAGTCATTTGGCCCAGGGCGAGTATATTTTGAAGCTCCCAGGAAAAAACTGTCTTGCCTTTCCCATCCCTCGCTCGCACCTGGCGTGTGAAGAAATGCAGAAATGTCTCAGCTTAGAGAAGTCTGATCATAAGTATGTCAAAAGCAAGACAATGTAGCTTGCTTTGAGTGTGCGCAAACACTCACATATCGACCATAACATTTCAAAACTGTCTTTTCGGAAAGTGCGCAAGCAAGAGCAATCAGATTCAAACCAAAATAGCAGAGTGAGGAAAGAGGGCACACATCATATTATAGGGTTCATATTAAACAAACCTGCAGAACGGCCTTTTTTCACCTACACAACATAGCCAAATTTAGAAATATTTTATCTAAAAACGCAGAAAAATTAATTCACGCGTCCGTTACATCTAGATTGGATTACTCTAACTCCCTACTTGCAGCTTCTCCTAAAAGTTCTCTAAAAGGTCTTCAGCTAGTCCAAAACGCAGCAGCAAGACTTTTAACAGGAACTAATAGAGAAGAGCACATCACCCCTGTGCTCCAGGCCCTTCACTGGCTTTCAGTCGAGTTTAGAATTAAATTTAAGACCATTAATGGGTTGGGGCCATCTTATCTCACCGATGCTCTGGTTCCATACCGCCCCAACAGAACACGCCGCTCTCAGAATGCAGGTCTACTAGTAGTTCCCAGGGTTTCTAAAAGTACTGTCAGAGCTAGAGCCTTTAGCCACCAAGCCCCTGTTTTATCGAATCAGCTTCCAGGTAATATTAAAGAAGCCGAGACAGTCTGCACATTTAAAATGAGATTAAAACTGTTCCTATTCAACAAAGTTTATGGTCAGGCTAGTTGAAGTCAGATTAAACTCACAGTTCAGTCTAAGCTGCACTAGAAGCTATTATGCTGGGGGAAGTACAGCCACTGAGTTCTATCTCCTTTTTCCCCACTTACCTACCACTTGTCTTACTTTACTTCTATTTTGCAATGTTAATATCTAGTTAACTAGTCTCTTCATCACTAGTCACCCGGTGTCCCCTTTCCCCCCTCCCCTCTGGGGAGTGGCTATTTTTCAGCTGCAGTCTCCTGACTGTCCGGACCCCTGGCTGGATGGACGTCCTCGTTGCCACCTCCTTTTGATGTGGCTAGATGGACCTCTTCTTGTTCCTTTACTCTATTGCATCTTTACAAACTGTAACTCCGTCTGCTAATTCCCATTAGCAGTCCTGGTGCATCCTGTCTATCCGTCCTGGGAGTGGCTCTCTCCTGACTGTGGTACTCCCCAAGGTTTCTCATTGTCTCCCAAAGAGCTTGGAGTTTTTGGAGTTGTTCCTTGCCGACATGGAGGGTCCAAGGATGGGGGATCCCCAGGACTTGAACTTTATTTATTCACCTCTGTTTACTTCATTTGCTGTTTCTGACTGTGCATCATATTGTCTCTGCAAAGCCCTTTGAGACAACCTTGTTGTGATTTAGGGCTATACAAATAAAATTTAATTGAATTGGACAGTTTTGATAACCTTTGTCATTTCACAAAGCAACACTGCTACCCCATGTTCCTTAACTCATTCACTGCCATTGACAGTCATATACATCGAATCAATTTCAACTGGGAGGGCTGCCATTGACGAAGTAGGAATATTTTTTTCATATATTATGAATATTCATACATATTTATGCATTGCTGTTCCATCACTGTCTTTAATTTTATTTACAAAGTGTCTACAGTAATTTTCGCACTATAAGGCGCAACTGACTATAAGCCGCCCCCCACCAAATTTGTCACAAAAACGGCATTTGTACATACACAAGCCGCACTGGACTATTAGCCGCAGCTTTCCTCACTGTATTATGGGAAACTTACACCAAAAGATATTAAACAATAACACTGTATTTGACAGCGGCATCATACGGCTGTGATAAAACCAAATGAACCACCGTTCATTGCTTCAAGAAGCTTCATTTGGCCATCACTGCTCCCTTGGGGGAGACAGTCAACGTCTGATGCCACCTGCTGTCAACACTGTTGTTGACGTCCAACATGCCTCCTAGCATGCATTGCAGCACTACAGATGTAAATAACAATCAAAATTGTGCTAATTATCTCTTCAGTTACTGTTCCAGTTGTTTCATTAATTGCTAGTTATGGTATTTGGTAACAGTTTATTTGACAGTGACGCCGTTAGACTATCATAATTATGATATGACACTGTCATGAGCATTAATGAATGCTTATAACAGATGCCATTTAGTGTTATCCGGCATATTATCTCACTTTTGAATGTACAGTGGGGAGAACAAGTATTTGATACACTGCCAATGGGTTCCCATAAAAGATCCAAGCTGGACATGAATGGAGTTAGTGACATAATTTGCCGGATGGCACTTGATGACATCTGTCATAAGCATTCAGTAATGTCCATGATTGTGCTATGTCATAATTATACAATCTTATGACCGTCTTATGACGCCGCTGTCAAATAAAGTGTTAACTATTAACTGAAATAAATCAACAAATAAGCAGGATTCAAAATGAAAGAAAAAAGTAGCGGCTTATAGTCCGAAAATTACGGTACTTTTTTCTTGAACAAAATGAATCCAAAGCTGACATGATAAGGTAATGTAGGAATGTGCAGTTTTCTCTTAAACCATACGAGTCCCTTTCCACCACGAGCAATCCCACGGCTGATGGAAGTGATGTAAGGATACACATGAACTTAGCGTATGAGCAAAAAACTTCACAAACAGCTCACATTCTAACCAGTTGGGCTTTTCAAACAAGCTGTGGTGAAACTGCTGCGTACCAAATTTATCTTGTGGGTAGCTCTTCTGCTTCACCTGTCTGGACCCTTTCAGGAATACGCCATTGGTGTAGTCACTTGTCACTCAAAAATGTCTGACCAATTGTGAAGCGCAACATTTGTGTCAAAATGAAACATCAAAGTTAAAAAACATTTCTAATCCAAAAAAAAAAAAAAAAAAAAAAAAGGTTTTGGAGTGGTAGGGGTTATTTTTGTTTTTTCTTTGAAAATCATATTTTTGGATTGAAGTGATTTTTCTTAATTTTTTTTTTTTTTTTTTAAGCTAATAATTTATTTTATCATAAAGACACAAATGTCCTCCCAAAAATGTGGTCCGAACACAAAACTGCATTACTTCAATTAAAAAAAAAAAAAAAAAAAATTATAATCCCCCCCCCTCCAAAAAAAAGGTTTTGCAGTGGTAGGGGTTATTTTTGTTTTTTCTTTGAAAAAAATATTTGTGGATTGAAGTGATTTTTCTTTTTACAATATTTTTTTTTATTTGAAGCAAATTATTTATTTTATTATAAAGACACAAATGTCCCCTCCAAAATGTAGTCCAAACACAAAACTGCATTACTTCAAAACAAAACAAAACAAACAAAAAAAAAAAACATTACTAATCCAAAAAAAAAATAAATAAAGTTTTGGAGTGGTAGGGGTTATTTTTGTTTTTTCTTTGAAAAAAATATTTTTGGATTGAAGTGATTTTTCTTTTTAAAATATTTTTTTATTTGAAGCAAATTATTTATTTTATCATAAGGACACAAATGTCCTCCCAAAAATGTGGTCCGAACACTAAACTGCATTACTTCAAAACAAAACAAAACAAAACAAACAAAAAAAAAAACATTTCTGATCCAAAAAAAAAAAAAAGGTTTGGAGTGGTAGGGGTTATTTTTTTTTCTTTGAAAAAAAATATTTTTGGATTGAAGTGATTTTTCTTTTTAAAATATTTTTTTATTTGAAGCAAATTATTTATTTTATCATAAAGACACAAATGTCCTCCCAAAAATGTGGTCCGAACACTAAACTGCATTACTTCAAAACAAAACAAAACAAACAAAACAAAACAAAAAAACCCATTTCTAATCCAAAAAAAAAACCCAAATTTGTAGCGTGTTAAACTATTGCTTATTGCTGCCTAAACTTGCGAAGTAAAATGCCACGATGTGCTGCTTTTGGATGCAATTTCCAGTCAAATGGAAACAAGGGGAGTGAAGTGAGTGGTCAAGGGGGAATTATTATTTTTAGTGAATAAATGTGCATAAGTGGAAGCTTCTCCCCATTTTTGGTCCCTGTATGCACGTACCCTACCCACCGCGCGTTACAATTGGCGCCCGAATATTTTTCCTGGATCCTCAGTCAAGTAAGGGATCCGTCCATCTTCTGGATCCGACGGTCCCACCACGTCTGCAATATTGGTTTTCGGATCTGTCCATTTTTTTGATTCCTCGGTCCCACGGCGGCTTTTCGGATCAGTCTATTTTGTGGAATCAACGGCTGCGACATTGCCATGGGATCTGTCTAATTCCTGGATCTTCGAGTGAGTAAAAAAACGCGGATTTGGATTACTATTGCTATCTTTTATGTTGACTATTCTTCGTGGGAGTTTTCCCCAAATCATACTAAATAATTAAAGCACTATGGCACGCTACAGTGACGACCGTGACTCTGACGTGGACCTTACAACAATGTTGGAGTTCGTCAGGGAACGCGTATTTGCTTACTGCTGAGCTCCAGAGTGAAGAGTGGTAAAGGTGGAAATATTTTTTTGTGAATAAATGTGCATAAATTGAAGCTTCTCCCCTTTTTGGTACTTTTATACACGTATCCTAGCTACCACGCGTTACAATGTACAAGACATGGACTACACAAGGTGTGCTCTTTGGCCTGTACTGTATGTAAAGCACACGACAGCTCTGGATGCTAACAATCTTCATAATTATATTGGGATAAATTTGAAAACGCAATATACTTACCTTGAATATCTGCTAATAAAACCGGACAGCATACGCTCTCGCTCCCAACCGGAGTTCCCAACTGGACTTTCTCGCATCACCAGTTTAGGCCAACTTTTGTCTTATCAGGTATTTGCTGCACGCATTTTTCCCTGAAGCTCGTCTTGTGAACGACCGACAGTGCTGTCCTGCTCTTCACTTTTCAGATCTGGTTCAAATAGGAAGGGCAGAACTGACGACATGTTGGGAATGCTACTGCTGCAACGGGACCAGTGACGTCACGACGAAGAATTGCAACCTATCACTTAAAAGAATTTTACAAACTTTACTACTAATATCAAATTATTATAACTCATACTAATATTTATCTTTTAAGAATTACTTGTCTTAAAAATAGAGGATCCCTTTAAGAATTTGGTTTTGCTCCAAAACAAATAAGCACAATACACATAGAAATTGAGCACAAGCACAAAAAGAACTATTTCGATGTTGAAAAGAGTATACGCGGTAAAATTAGAAGGTGCTTGTGCGACTCCCCGAGCTCTGACACGCTAGTCAGACAAGTCAGCCCTGTATCGGCGGGATCAAGGTTACGATAAAAGAGCCCCGCCGCGCTTTTAAAAAGAGTGCACCACTGCTGGCGATGTAAATCAAATCAATCCACGAGCCCCGTCAACCCCCGCATCCCAAATCCGCCCTTTTCCGTCAAGCAAACACATGCATGACTCATAAGGTAAAAAATACTGTCGACACGACATTTGGTCCCGGAAATGTACTGTATAAAAATAGCTGTTGATACTCTTTGAATACTTTGTGAAAACAATCGTTTAAATGTCTGAACTTGATTGAACACAAAGATAATTAGTCCGATTTTGCTTTACCTGTAACTACAGAGGCGGGAGCATGCGCAGAGAGCTATCTACGATACTCAATCCACCGAAGTGCAAACATGCCAGAGGAATTTGATTTCCCGTCCAATAGTCCAGGAGTGTTAATCTATCTTTTAAAAAATCCACCAAGGTCAGGATTGGGTTTTTACATGCATTTGAAAAGTGTGCTTTCCATCGATTTATTGCACACTTTGTGCTTTTGTGTGTGCGTGCGCCAGCTTCCTTGCTTGGCTCACATGTCTACCTACCTTCTTTAACTCTGCTAAAAAAACAGCATAGACCAGCATATTTCTCTGGTGTTCCTGTATACTGACAGGGCAACAGCAGCATGCATATTATGTTTGGCGGTTGTGGCCCTGCTGCTAGAGCGGGTCATCAAGTGAGCGAAGGATCGACTGTTTGAATTCTGTTTTTGTTGTTGTTTTTACTTCTGTTCCGAGTAGGGGTGCAGCTATCGAATATTTTAGTAATTAAATATTCTACTGAAAATTCCATAGATTAAATGAGTAATTGGATAAAACATTTTTTTAGTTAAAGCGCAATTATAAATATACATGAGAAAGCAAGATATTTTACCTAAAAATGATCAATTTTTAGACCATTTTTAGACAATCAAAGTCTTTAAAATATTTTTAATATATATATATATATATTAGGGCTGTCAAACGATTAAAATTTTTAATTGAGTTAATTACAGCTTAAAAATTAATTAATCGCAATTAATCGCAATTCAAACCATCTATAAAATATGCCATATTTTCCTGTAAATTATATATAGATTCTGTAAAAATAAATTGTTGGAATGGAAAGATAAGACACAAGATGGATATATACATTCAACATAAGGACTGTAGTGGGCATTTCACTCTACTGTCATTTAAATCTGTCTATGCTATCCTCACTCCGAAGCGTTTTCCAAAGCTAGACAGCTAGTGAACAACGCCTTAATAATCAGACTTCTTCCTTTTTCATCTGATTTATTAATAAAATGGCCTCAAACCATTGTTCTCTTTAGACCGTAGTGAAACTACAAAAAAAAAGTACACAAGCATTGCATTAGCAACAACGTTAGCTTAGCACGCTATACAGGTTCACTAAACATAAACAAAAAGCGTCTCATACAAAAAATATAACATTTCACTGACTAACATAATATGTACATTCTTTACAACAACCATACTTACGGACAAATCTTGTCCAAGGATCATATAAGCACAACATTACAACGTAGGCGTCAGCCCGAGACGTCATGCAGCCATATTGAACTGGCAAGAAAGCAATAAACCATGTCGCAAAGCGACCACAAGAGTTCGCTGTTAGACAGCACAAACAACCTTGCTGTAAAACTTACCAAAAGGCAGAATACTGTCTGACATGGGACAGTGCGGGACATGTGCGTTAATTGCGTCAAATATTTTAACGTGATTAATTTTAAAAATTACCGCACGTTAACGCAATAATTTTGACAGCTCTAATATATATATATAATATATATATAATATTTATACTAAATAATTAATATTTTAAATATGAATTGTTGATAAAAGCCAACACTTGCATCTCAGATGTGACTAGAAAAAACCCACAAACTAATTCACAGCTTGCACTCAAAACAACTTAAGATCTTATAAAGAACATTCTTGTTTCTTACCTAAAAATGTCATTACATTTGATAACACACATTACTTAAAAGTTAGGTGTTTTCACCACGTGTTTCAATTGAATTTCCATTTGTGTCAAGCTATTTTTAGGTTCTACAGTGGAATGAAAAAGTATCTGAACCTTTTGGAATTTCTCAAATTTCTGCATAAAATCACCATCAAATGTGATATAATCTTTGTCAAAATCACACAGATGAAAAAACAGTGTCTGCTTTAACTAAAACCACCCAAACAGTCATAGGTTTTCATATTTTAATGAGAATAGTATGCAAACAATGACAACAGGGGTAAAATAAATAGGTGAAACATCACATTTACTATTTTTTGGCCCCCCGTTGGCAGCAATAACTTCAACCAGACGCTTCCTGTAGCTGCAGATCAGTCTGGCACATCGATCAGGACTAATCTTGGCCCATTTTTCAACACAAAACTGCTGTAGTTCAGTAAGATTCCTGGGATATCTGGTATGAATCGCTGTCTTTAGGTCATGCCACAGCATCCCAATGGGTTCAAGTCTGGACTTGGATTTGGCCACTCCAGAACATGTATTTTGTTGTTCTGAAACCATTCTGAAGGTGATTTACTTCTGTGTTTTGGATCATTGTCTTGTTGGAGCATCCATCCTCTTTTTAGCTTCAACTGTCTGACAGACGCCACAGGAACTTTTTAATTCATTCTTCCATTAATGATTGCAAGTTGTCCAGGCCCTGAGGCAGCAAAACAGCCCCAAATCATGATGCTCCCTCCACTATGCTTCATGGTGGGGATGAGGTATTGATGTTAGTGAGCGGTTCAATTTTTCCTCCACACATGACGTTGTGTTGTGTTGACTTTAGTTTCATCAGTCCACTAAATATTTTGCCAAAACCTCTGTAGCGTGTCCAAGTGCCTTTTTGTGAACATTAAACGAGCAACAATGTTTTTTTAGATAGCAGTGGCTTCCTCCATGGAGTCCTCCCATGAACACCATTCTTGGCCATAGTTTTACATATAGTTGATGTGTGCACAGAGATATTTGGCTGGGCCAGTGATTTCTGTAAGTCTTTAGCAGACACTCTAGTAGTGCTGCAACGATTAATCGATTAACTCGAGTAATTTGACGAGAAAAAAAGACTCAAATTTTGTTGCTTTGAGTATTCGTTTAAAGTGGTGTTGTAAGGGTTTGTTTTGAAAGTGTTTGCATTTGACTTTATTGATTTGAGTGGATACACTGCCCTGTAGTGGCAACAGTGAATATGGCATGAATCCGTTCACATGGCTGAATCCAGCTGCTCCCTGTTAAGACAAACATAAACGTAAATAAAAAAAACATGACAAAAAATTGGACTTGTGCATTAAGACCTGGGGTATGAACCTAGCCTAAATGTCTTTTAAAGGGAACCATGGACTTTAAGACTTGTAGGCTCTCTTTTACTAAAACATGTTATTAGAATCACATAAAATATTTCCATTGATTTAAAAATCTATAATATTTTGTACATGTTTTGACCTACAGATAGCGCCATGTGTTACGCGCACAATGCATGCTGGGGTGATCATGCGATTGGGTTTTACTGGGAGAATAGCTGTGCTCTATACTAGCAAGATTGTATGACAACCAGCATGATTTTGTCACATTCTGCTGCTAGTCAGGTTGTTTGGTTACAGAACTGTGGGGATGAGTTCCTGACATCGTAGCTGCACCCAATTCCAGCTCATCAGCATTGTCTTTAAACTAGGGCTGTTCATATAATCGCAGTAACGAGCGGTAATGAATTTAAAAAAATAATCACGTTAAAATATTTGACGCAATTAACACACATGCCCCACTCAAACAGATTAAAATGACAGCAGTATGATGTCCGCTTGTTACTTGTTTTTTGATGTTTGGCGCCCTCAGCTGGCGCTTACGTCCAACTGATTTTATGGGTTTGGGGAGTGAGTATGGTGTAATTATTGACATCAACAATGGTGAGCTACTAGTTTATTTTTTCATTGAAATTTTTAATAAAACGAAAACATTAAGAGGGGTTTTAATATAAAATTTCTATAACTTGTACTAACATTCATCTTTTAAGAACAAGTTTTTCTATCCATGGATCGCTTTAAGAAAATGTTAATAATGTTAATGCCATCTTGTTGATTTATTGTTATAATAAACAAATACAGTACTTATGTGCCATATGTTGAATGTATATATCCGTTTTCCGTCTTATCTTTCCATTCCAACAATAATTTACAGAAAAATATGGCATATTTTATAGATGGTTTGAATCGCGATTAATTACGATTAATTAGTTTTTAAGCTGTAATTAACTCGATTAAAAATTTTAATCGTTTGACAGCCCTAGAAAAATGTGTGTAGCGTGTTGTCTAGGTGCGCCCAAGAGGACACTTTGGGGTTTGCATTCTGCAAGGAGAACTTGAGATAGCCTACTGTTAACATACATTTAATACCGCTAGCAAGCTAGCTAAATAATGTCATACAGTTATGTTATCTGCTGGTGGTTATGTTAACTGCTGGAACAGCTATGCTGAAGAAAATTATTACAAGAATTTATTAAATTTGTTTCCATGGTTGGTCATATAATTAACTCTTTGAGTACCGTTGACAGTGATAGACCTCCATACAGTAGGCTACTTTTAATATCGCTAGTCTGCTAGCTAAATAATGTCATTAAGTTAACATAACCGCTTGTAGATAATTTAATTGCTAAAACAGTTATGTTGAACATTATTACACAAATTTTAATTGGTTTAACATGCTTGGTCATACAACTAACTCTTTGTGTGCCATTGACAGAGCTAGACGTTCATACAGTAGGTTACTTTTAATATCGCTAGTCAGCTAGCTAAATAATATCATTCAGTTATTTAATAGTGGATAAGTTAACTGCTAAACGAGTTATGTTGAACAACATCATTACAAGAATTTAAATTGGTTTTACTTGGTTAGTCCTATTGTTAACTCGTTGGGTGCCATTGACAGTGACAGACGTCTAAACTAGGGCTGTCAAACGATAAAAATTTTTAATCGAGTTAATTACAGCTTAAAAATTAATTAATCGCAATTCAAGCCATCTATAAAATATGCCATATTTTTTTGTAAATTATATATATGTTCTGTAAAATAAATTGTCGGAATGGAAAGATAAGACACAAGACGGATATTTACATTCAACATACGGTACAAAAGGACTAGTGAGCATTTCACTCTACTGTCATTTAAATCTGTCTATGCTGTCCTCACTCCGAAGCGTCTACTTTTTCCAAAGCTAGACAGCTGGTGAACGACGCCTTAATAATCAGACTTCCTTTTTCATCTGATTTATTAATAAAATGGCCTCAAACCATTGTCCTCTTTAGACCATCGTAAAACTACAAAAAAAAGTACACAAGCATTGCGTTAGCAACAACGTTAGCTTAGCATGCTATACAGGTTCACTAAACATAAACAAAAAGCGTCTCATACAAAAAATATAACATTTCGCTTACTAACATACTATGTACATTCTTTGCAACAACCATACTTACGGAAAATATCTTGTCCAAGGATCATATAAGCACAACATTACAACGTAGGCATCAGCCCGAGACGTCGTGCAGCCATATTGAACTGGCAAGAAAACAAACCATGTCGCAAAGCTGTAAAACTTACCAAAAGGCAGAATACTGTCTGAGCGGGACATGTGCGTTAATTGCGTCAAATATTTTAACATGATTAATTTAAAAAATTAATTACCGCCCGTTAACACGATAATTTTGACAGCCCTAGTCTATTTAATATCGTTTTTTTTTTTTTTTTTTTTTTTTTAAATTGATCCCCGGTCAACTGTCACAGACCCATTGTGAACAATTTTTTCTTTGAAATATAAAGGCAACATCAAAGGCATAAAAATTCGGAAAAAATAGGCCCTGGTGTTAAAAGGTTAACTAACAAACCAAGTCAAAAAGGAACAATTCAAGCGTTCTTCCGTAGAAGTTATAGAAGACGCGACAATCAGTAAAAGTTATACTTTGAGTTAAATTCTCGCTCCAATTCAAAGTGTCGGGAGGTTTACTTGGGTTCAGCAGTGACTCCCGCTCTGCCTTTCTCCAGCCTCCTCCTTCTCGACGTTTCATGTGGCAACAAAGCCATCCGGCAGCGTGCAGCACTTGGGCTGGTGCCGCCGCGGCAGCCGCACTTCAAACACATCCCATCACCTATTCCCTGAACATGTGCACTGGAGAAACACACAAGCACACAACTAAATACACACACTTACACTTCTTGTCTGAAAGCTACACCTGTTTGGATACACTCCACTTGGGGTGGAAGTTATTTAATTATGACTCAGCACGTTGAACAGTTGGCATCTAAATACGTGATTTTTTTTGTTATTGCTTACGTTGTTAAGAGGTTTGAGCTAAGCGCGAGTAAAAAGTATGTTCAAAATGATAATCATTTGTTTACTTGCTCATCTCGATAAACTTTATTTTCACTATTTATATGTTTGTGTTCTGTCAATTTCATTTGCATTTCCACATGATATTTGGAGTGATCATTTGCGAAACTGTTATTGCTGAACGATTTTTGGAGCCGATATTAATTTGCAGTAAATCTGTCAAAATTAAATAATGCTAACACTGAACTTCATTGAACTGCCTAAAGTAGGTTTATTGAATCACACCAAGGGTCTCAATATTGATAGGGACGATATAACAGCATAACCTGCTTGTACACTTTTTGATGGGGACGGGACATTAATAAGACCAAACCGACTGGGTGAGTGGCGGTCAGGGCTACATTTCTCACCAATAAGAACCTAAATAATTGATAGGCTAAATGATTAATGCAAAATAAATCTGTATTGACTTATACTAACTTTCAAACTGCAAGTTCACATGATAACATCTTAATCTGATGATTTTTCTTAAATCTAGTCAAATAATTTTCTTAATCGATAAGCATCTGCTTTTTCCCGTTGGATCTGCCGATCCCGATATTTCCCGGTCCGATTCCTTTTTCTTGCTCCCGATTCAATTCCAATCATTCCCGATCATTTTTCCCGATCATATACATTTTGGCAATCCATTAAGAAAAAAATTAATAAAACTCGGACGAATATATACATTCAACATACAGTACATAAGTACTGTATTTGTTTATTATGACAATAAATCCTCAAGATGGCATTTATATTATTAACATTCTTTCTGTGAGAGGGACCCACGGATAGAAAGACTTGTGACTTTGTATATTGTGACTAAATACTGCCATCTAGTGTATTTGTTGAGCTTTCAGTAAATGATACTGCAGCCATGCCCCAATGCATGATGGGAAGTGGAACCATGATGGGAAATGGACCCATGACTGTGCGTAGTGCCAACCCATTGATATATCTTCTCTGCGTTGGGCAATATAATAAGGTGATAAGAAAAAGAGCAAATGCTTCCTTGCTTCCCCACATTGCTTCCCATGATATTTCTAATCATAGGGAGAGGGATTGTAAGGCTTTAGCCAATTAAAATAAGCCTCCAAAGGCTGCCAAAATTCACTCTTATCATACGCTGCCTTTTATCTCTCTATATAGGTAAAATAGCAATATTACAGATTGAGCGGGACAAGGCGTGAGTGGGTCGTGCAACGCATGCATTAATTGCAATGTGATACATTTAAAAAAACGTATTACCGCTGTTATTGGGATAAATTTGATAACCCTATTTTAGGCATTAACTAAAGACTCTGAATGTGTGTAACATATTTTGTCTGTAACTTTAAATACATTTAGAAAACAATTTAAAAAAAAAAAAAAAAATTAAAAAAGGCATGGCCGATATTCAGTGTTGTCACGGATTACTTAAAAAAGTAATTACTGATTACTGATTACACCTCAAAAAAGTAATCTACTTACTTTACTGATTACTTTATTATCAAAGTAACTAAGTTACTTTAAAAGTAACTTATCAGTTACTTTTTACCATTTTTTTTCCTTTTGCTGTCTCAACATAAAAATAACAGAAAAATGTCATCGCGTGTAATTGAGTTTTTCACATAAGGCTTAATCTTTGAGTTAGCGGGGGTTTAATTAGTCGACCATCATTGACTCGCCCTAGCTTAGCCATTCCGGAGCCCTAAAACTAACAAATAATAGACGAACTGCACAAAATTTGTTTAAATCAACTCCAACGACTAATTAAACCCCCGATAACGCCAAGATTAAGCCTAATGTAAAAAAAATCGGAACTTCCCCTTTAAAATAAAGACCTAGCCGTTAAAATTTTGTCTCTAAAAGTTGTATAGCAATAAAACAAACAACAAAAATGAATGAACAAAAATCCTACAACGTAAAGTTTTCATGATGGGTCAAAATCATTTTTCGAACAGATCATGTGACTAGCACCTTGGAGACTATCCTTTGCTTTGTTTAGCTAAAACTACACCAGAGGAGGCAAGATATTCAGAATTTCTTTAAACCCAAGCTTTCAAATGCTGCCAACAACAACTTGAACAGTTGATTGAACTCGAACAGTGTCAACATGTGTATATATATATATATATATTAGGGCTGTCAAAAGATTAAAAATTTTAATTAATTACAGCTTAAAAATTAATTAATCATAATTAATCGCAATTAATCGCAATTCAAACCATCTATAAAATATGCCATATTTTTCTGTAAATTATTGTTGGAATGGAAAGATAAGCCACAAGATGCATATATACATTCAACATACATAAGGACTGTATTTGTTGATTATAACAATATATCAACAAGACGGCATTAACATTATTAACATTCTGTTAAAGCGATCCATGGATAGTAATGTTGGGCAGATCGATACCAAAATATCAATATTTCGATCCAGCACGTTAAGTATTGGGTATCGATCCCCAAGCAAAAGTATCGATATTTGGAATTAATATACAGTATTATATTTTCTTTGTCTCTTTTTTGGCTATATTTTTGTGCACACATTATTTACTACTTTTCCCTTTCGCGTTCTACACGCACGTAAGCAGTGCACGCACACAAGCAGTGCACCGGCATCTGCTCCCGCCCCCATTTACGCCCCTATCCTGTGTATCAATCAGCATGCTTTTCCTCCGACCCTCTCACGAGGCACCAACACGGCCACAACAAACATTTGGAAGCTGGTAGGCTGGTAGCATATGGCTGCGGCATTGACGACGGAATGTAAAAGAAGTCTGGTTTGGACATATTTCATTTCAATAAATAGCAACGAGGCTAAGTGCACAGTTTGTGCCGAAACTGGTTATACCAAAAGCCTCACAAAACACTTAAGAAACGTGCATCCCGAAGCACACGACGAATTAAATGAAAAACATGTCGCTCAAGCCGAGGAGGACACGAGAAAAGAAAAGAGCACGCCGCCGAAGCAAAGCCAAGTACTTTAGAAGGGGCGATTGCAAAAGGCAGGACTTATCCAGGTAACGCAGGTGCTAATAGATAATCAGAGACGATATAAGCATTAGTGGCTGATGTGCAATATGAAACGATAAATATGACGTTTTTGTCATCTCACATTAAAAACTTTGCAGCATTATTGAATATTCTTTGTAATGGGAAGTTATAGCAACATCTTGTTTGTGGCAGCATTATTGAATATTCTTTGTAATGGGAAGTTATAGCAACATCTTGTTTGTGAAAAGCAAAGTTCATACCGCATTATATAAAAAAAGTAAAATGACCATAGTGACATATTCAACATAAAGTATTACTGTAACCTAAATGTGAGTCTCCATTTTATTAGTTTTTGATACAATGAGGACAAATCAGCCTACATCACATTCCATAGGATAGTCAAGTGAACTACAAGCAAGCAAGTTGTGTATAAAAAAATATATGAATTATTACTTAACATTTTAAATACACACATCTCCCCTTACTGTATTTCTAACATTAGCTATTATTCCTTTTTTTCTTCAAATTGCAAGTGACTATTGTTTATTGGATTTGTTTTTAATGATCTATCATTAGAGGGCGGTAACCCGCTACTAATAATTCCTTCTTTAATTAGATTCAAAATATTTAACTTAGATTAAAATTTGATCAAATACAACGTGTAGCAGGAAAATGTTCTGTGCATATGAATTCAAGGGTCATGTTTAAAGAGTGAGACTGACTAATCAGAATTTGTTGTTGATGGATTGGTTTGTGAGTTTGTAGGGAAACTGCTTTGCTAGTTATTAAAAGCAGCAGTTTTTCCATTGCATTGCATATTTGACACAAAGAGACTTATCAGTTTTTGAGTGCTTGCTGTTGTTGTACATTAGATATTATCAGAATGGCTGAGAACTCTGCAGGGTTGTGTATATAATATGAACTTTCGATATCGGATCGGAATCGCAATATTTGGCCTTGGTATTACTTGGTATCGGATCGAATCCAAAATCACTGGTATCGCCCATCACTAATGGATAGAAAGACTTGAAGTTCTGAAAAGAAACATGTGGGTACAAGTTATAGAAATTTTATATTAAAACCCCTCTTAATGTTTTCGTTTTAATAACATTTGTAAAATTTTCAATCAAAAAATAAACTAGTAGCCCGCCGTGGTTGATGTCAATAATTACTTACACAATGCTCATGGGTGCTAAAGCCTATAAAATCAGTCGCACCCAAGCGCCAGCAGAGGGCGGCAAAACTCAATAAAACATAACAAGTGAGCGTTTCACTGTACTGTCAATTAAATCTGTCTGAGCGGGTCATCTGCGTTAATTGCGTCAAATATTTTAACGTGATTAATTTAAAAAATTAATTAACGCCCGTTAACACGATAATTTTGACAGCCTAATATACATACATATATATATACACATATATATATATATATATGTATATTAGGGGAGAACAAGTATTTGATACACTGCCAATGGGAAAACCCATTGGCAGTGTATCAAATACATGTTCTCCCCACTGTATATTAAGATATTTATATATGTACAGTATTGTCCAAAAGTTTGAAGACACCTCAAAGGTGGATACTTTGAAGAATGTCGAACACAAAACCTGTTTTCAGTTTTTTTTTTTGCCATTCCACATGTCCGTTCATAGTTTTGGTGTCTTCAGTGAGAATATATAAAACGCAAAAATTATGAAGTGTGTCTAAACTTTTGACTTCCGTTTCAGTCTTCAACATGCTTCTCCCCCCAGTCCCACAAATGTAAAACTCCGCCTATGATTACAAACTCTAACTATAAAATGTACATAATTACACATATTATAAAGGCTGGTTACAAACTGTAGAAGTGCTGGCTGTCTCGTTACCTGTCAGCTTTGGCTCAAGTTGTCAGGCAGGCAGGTTGTGTGGACCCAAAAACAGGGAAACGAAAAAGGCAGCGAGGCAGGTGGCAGTGAACTCAAAAAAACGTTTTAATAATAACTAACAAACATCACAAAGTACAAACAAAAGGGACTATGGATCAAAAGGCAATGTTCCAACAAAACTTACTTAAACGGAGGGACAGGTACACGAGGGCTTGGACGGGACTTGACTTCAACGGTGATATAGACACTGACATTGACAATGACGCAACAAGGAGTGACAAGAAACTGGGTCATTATATACACACACCCAGACAAGGGGTAACGAGACGAGGAACAGCTGGGTAACACAGGTGGATGCACTTTGCAGGATACACTGGGAGAACACACACAGGTGAGAGCAATGGGCAATCACAGGGACAAGTCACACTAGGAGAGAAACACAAAACCAAACACAAGTTTTTTCGCGACGCGTTGTGCTGTAATTCCAAGTACTTCCTTGTTGAATTGGATGTCGAGTATATAGCGGTCGACAGTCTTTCTGAGCCAGCGCAGTGTTTGCAACGTACGGAGATATTTTTGTCATCTTTACTGGACGGATATGTGAAGTAATGGCTGTATCTCCAGTGAGCAAATGCAGCCGTTTGTTGTATCTCTCCGGCTCCTTTACTGTTAGCATCCTGATAGGTAGCCACTAGCCAGGCTATGTTGTTGACAGCCGTGGCAGACAGTGCACGCGCAGGCAATATGGTAATACACGTGACCCGTTTTTTTCCCCCCCCGATGTGAAAATGTGAGATGTGATGTCACTCCCAAACTCAAGCGCAGTATTTTCTTTTCAAATGCTCTTCGTACATGACTACAATATTCTTCATTCTACATACAGTATGGGGCAACAACAAAATAGTAACGCACAGGCACCGAGGAAACTAACTTTAATCAGATTACTGGCTTGGAAAAATGAAGGCGTTAGATTGCTCGTTACTGAAAGAAAGTAATCAGATTACGTTACTTAGTAACGCGTTACTTAGTAACCCGACCCGATGCCGATCGATCGGGGCATCTCTACATTTAACTAATCGAAGGAATACTAGTGCAGGAGACAGCAGACATGAGAGTGAGGCGAGGCTGCATCTGAGCCAAAATAACCTAGTTTTAAATTGATTTTTAAAAAATAAAATAACCAGCCCGACCTATAATCAGTTTCTCTGTAGCCAGAACCCCATCAAAATATAACTTTGACAATAGATTAGTTGGCTATACGCTGAAAATAACTTCCAAGTCATGACAAAATGTGACAGTTCAAAATGACATGACGTCACATGACCGAGATGACTGCACTTCCTAATGGGAGGCGTACTGTATCGCAAGCCCGGCATTAACAATTCAGAGCCTGAACGTCGATTCATCTGCACCGTCGTCTCCCCAAGTCAAATATTTATTAGCTCTGATTAGCAAATTCATATTTTAGATATGGCCGCGTCTCATCCATATTCAGCGTCTGATTCGCCGCCAAGAGTTCCAAAGTGTTTCTGACACACACACAAAAGATTCGGCCACCAGGGTGAGCGACAAAAGTTTCTTTGAGCTTGATGATTATCCCCACTGACTGCATTTGGAGCCGCCGAGTGAGCCTGAGATCACATTCGATAAGACTGCAGTGGCTCAGTGAATATGTGCCATGAGTGTCATTGGCACTCTCTCAAACTTGAAGAGACCTCCAATTGGACCATGAGGGTCATGGGAACCCACTTTCTCTCTGGGACCCCTACCAGAAAGCCGGAGAGACCGCCTTCCACAATAGATTAGCACCACTTGCTTTGGCCAACTCATTTGCGACCGTACAAGTTGAGACTTGATGGAAAGAGCCAGTGGTTCCAGTTGAGGATCCGGGTGACTACTTCAGGGACTTTTTAAAGCATGGGAGAGGGGATACGCGCCACAACTTGAATGCTAATTTAATTTACAATTTTCATAGCAAATCGCTCACACGTAACTCCACAAACTGTAGCTCTAAACATAATTGCAAATGTATACACAAACATATACAGTGGGGCAAAAAAGTATTTAGTCAACCACTAATTGTGCAAGTTTTCCCACTTGAAAATATTAGAGAGGCCTGTAATTGTCAACATGGGTAAACCTCAACCATGAGAGAGAGAATGTGGAAAAGAAAACAGACAATCACAGTTTGATTTTTAAAGAATTTATTTGCAAATCATGGTGGAAAATAAGTATTTGGTCAATACCAAAAGTTCATCTCAATACTTTGTTATGTACCCTTTGTTGGCAATAACAGAGGCCAAACGTTTTCTGTAACTCTTCACAAGTTTTTCACACACGGTTGCTGGTATTTTGACCCATTCCTCCATGCAGATCTCCTCTAGAGCAGTGATGTTTTGGGGCTGTCGTTGGGCAACACGGGACTTTCAACTCCCTCCAGAGATTTTCTATAGGGTTGAGATCTGGAGACTGGCTAGGCCACTCCAGGACCTTGAAATGCTTCTTCAGAAGCCACTCCTCTGTTGCCCTGGCTGTGTGTTTGCGATCATTGTCATCCTGAAAAACCCAGCCACGTCTCATCTTCAAAGCCCTTGCTGATGGAAGGAGATTATCAGTGGTCTTGCATGTCTTCCATTTTCTAATAATTGCTCCCACAGTTGATTTTTTTACACCAAGCGTTTTACTAGTGATGTCACGAGGTGCGCCGAGTCTTCGAAGCGTGTGTCAAGTAATGCAGGGACTTTTCTGCGAAGCGCGTACCGAGGCTCGCTTCATTTAGGGGAAGTTCCGAAAATGATGACGTCCGAAGACTCGCTGCCAAGCTGTACCACGTGATCGCTTCATGGAGTGCTTTAGATTTGCTGCGCGGTTTGACAGCTCGCATCCGTCTATTAACACCTCTGCCTGCATTCAAAATGTGGGTGTTAGCAGGAGAGTTGTGATCAGGTGAGAGTTTGGATAATTTGGAGGTGGTTTGGAGAGTGAAAAGTTTGAGTTCAAAGAAGGGTACAGTAGTTGATACTAGGATAGAGTCAGCAAGAAAGAGGACTTTCACTCTGTGGAAAAAAAAAATAATACAATGAAAATCCCAACCATCCTGTCGCTACATCAATGTCCAAATTGCACAACCATCATCAGTAACCTTTTTCATGTTACACGAACATGTTTACTGTTCTCTCTGATTACGTGTAACGGGTTCACGCAAGTCTGTTGTGTCGAAACCTCCCTTTCCTCATATGAGTGCGCTGGCAGGCAAAGTGGGTAGCCAGGGTTTCTGGCTTGATGGTCAGAGGATCCGCCTACTGTGCTCGAGTGAGTTCGAGTTCTGTCCTGGGTACGGATTGCGTCGCGCGGCCCAGATCCACACAACACCGGCGACATAAGCACATGTCATTATCAGAAAAAATAACATTGCACAACCTACCACATTATTATAATGCCATTTATGAAATTATTTTCACACATACACAGACTACATTAAAAATACAGTGCCTTGCAAAAGTATTCGGCCCCCTTGAACCTTGCAACCTTTCGCCACATTTCAGGCTTCAAACATAAAGATATAAAATTTACATTTTTTGTCAAGAATCAACAACAAGTGGGACACAATCGTGATCTGGAACAAAATTGATTGGATAATTTAAACTTTTTTAACAAATAAAAAACTGAAAAGTGGGGCGTGCAATATTATTCGACCCCCTTGCGTTAATACTTTGTAGCGCCACCTTTTGCTCCAATTACAGCTGCAAGTCGCTTGGGGTATGTTTCTATCAGTTTTGCACATCGAGAGACTGACATTCTTGCCCATTCTTCCTTGCAAAACAGCTCGAGCTCAGTGAAGTTGGATGGAGAGTGTTTGTGAACAGCAGTCTTCAGCTCTTTCCACAGATTCTCGATTGGATTCAGGTCTGGACTTTGACTTGGCCATTCTAACACCTGGATACGTTTATTTTTGAACCATTCCATTGTAGATTTGGCTTTATGTTTTGGATCATTGTCCTGTTGGAAGATACATCTCCGTCCTAGTCTCAGGTCTTGTGCAGATACCAACAGGTTTTCTCCCAGAATGTTCCTGTATTTGGCTGCATCCATCTTCCCGTCAATTTTAACCATCTTCCCTGTCCCTGCTGAAGAAAAGCAGGCCCAAACCATGATGCTGCCACCACCATGTTTGACAGTGGGGATGGTGTGTTCAGGGTGATGAGCTGTGTTGCTTTTACGCCAAACATATCGTTTTGCATTGTGGCCAAAAAGTTCAATTTTGGTTTCATCTGACCAGAGCACCTTCTTCCACATGTTTGGTATGTCTCCCAGGTGGCTTGTGGCAAACTTTAAACGAGACTTTTTATGGATATCTTTGAGAAATGGCTTTCTTCTTGCCACTCTTCCATAAAGGCTAGATTTGTGCAGTGTACGACTGATTGTTGTCCTATGGACAGACTCTCCCACCTCAGCTGTAGATCTCTGCAGTTCATCCAGAGTGATCATGGGCCTCTTGGCTGCATCTCTGATCAGTTTTCTCCTAGTTTGAGAAGAAAGTTTGGAAGGACGGCCGGGTATTGGTAGATTTGCAGTGGTCTGATGCTCCTTCCATTTCAATATGATGGCTTGCACAGTGCTCCTTGAGATGTTTAAAGCTTGGGAAATCTTTTTGTATCCAAATCCAGCTTTAAACTTCTCCACAACAGTATCTCGGACCTGCCTGGTGTGTTCCTTGGTTTTCATAATGCTCTCTGCACTTTAAACAGAACCCTGAGACTATCACAGAGCAGGTGCATTTATACGGAGACTTGATTACACACAGGTGGATTCTATTTATCATCATCGGTCATTTAGGACAACATTGGATCATTCAGAGATCATCACTGAACTTCTGGAGTGAGTTTGCTGCACTGAAAGTAAAGGGGCCGAATAATATTGCACGCCCCACTTTACAGTTTTTTATTTGTTAAAAAAGTTTAAATTATCCAATAAATGTTGTTCCACTTCACGATTGTGTCCCACTTGTTGATTCTTGACAAAAAAAAATTAAATTTCATATCTTTATGTTTGAAGCCTGAAATGTGGCGGAAGGTTGCAAGATTCAAGGGGGCCGAATACTTTTGCAAGGCACTGTATATACATGTAGGTTTTACTTCATGAGTGACATATGAGACTGTGACTGTATGTGGCAAAATGACCCAAAAGTTCAAACGTTTATATGTATAATATGTTGTACGTCGATTTTTGGGGAGCTGCTTGGCACTGCTGATCTACAGGAGACATCATATCATATATGACTGTTTCTGTTTCATATGTATAGGTAATTTTTTTCCCCCCCCATAATTCAGGGGGTACTGCTCCCCCATACATCATCGTCACTCAGGTTATGAGTTTGATCCCATTGCTGAAGATGTATGCCAAATTTAACTTCTGTGAATGGAAAACAATGAAAAGAAAGTTGAAGAAAAAATATATACATTATACTTATGTGATAATCTATGTACATTGAGACTTTGGTCAGACAATATTTTGTTAAATAATACCTTCCCAACAGACACACACAAAAATTAACAAATCCCTCATGTGGTCAGGAGACAAATGATTGTGATTATACAGTTAGCCAGTAGGTGGTTCCGTGGACACATGAAGCTCCAAGAAATGAACCCTTTCTCAAACCAATTGGCTCAAGTGGTGCAATACCTCATGAGGCTTCATCTCACCATCACTACGTTTTACTTTTTGCAGATTCTGTCTTCCCAACCAGGTGCAGGTCTACAATTTTGTATCTGGTGTCCTTCGACAGCTCTTTGGTCTTTGCCATAGTGGAGTTAGAATGTGACTGACTGAGTTGTGGACAGGTGTCTTTTATACCGATAATGAGTTAAAACAGGTGCCATTAATACAGGTAACGAGTGGAGCCTCGTTAGAAGAAGTCAGACCTCTTTGACAGCCAGAAATCTTGCTTGTTTGTAGGTGACCAAATACTTATTTTCCACTCGAATTTGGAAAATAATTTCTTTAAAAATCAATTAATGTGATTTTCTGTTTTTTTTCCCCACATTCTGTCTTTCATGGTTGAGGTTTACCCATGTTGACAGTCTCTAATCTTTCCAAGTCGGAGAACTTGCACAATTGTTGGTTGACTAAATACTTACTTGCCCCACTGTATAAGCTGAAACAACTTTTAAATATCAGCTATTTTTAGACAAAGCCACATGGAAATCCCGTGACAAGAACAAAATGTTGTCGGCATTTATTTTCAAGTTATGAATGTAGAAAAGTAAGCAAAATCGAGGTAAACACCTGCGTTGTAGGCACTAGTGCTGCCGCTCTCATATGACAGTATAACACATGGGCACACAAACACACAAATTACCATCCACTTGCACAATACAAATAAAGCATCCCACGTAAGTCACATTAAGATGTCGACATTTTAATGAGCACGTGTTTACTTATTTATGCTACTTAATATGTCTTGCGTGTTATTTGTACCGCTGTTACAGTATGCTATATAATCAATTTATGCAGACTTTAACAGCCGAATGAATAAAGGTTAACCGTTATTAACTCAGTCATTGCCATAGATGGCAAATGATGTCCAATCATGTGGCTGTTTTCATTTCAGTCAGTTTATCACAAGCAGACGTCCAATCCATTTCAACTGGTTTTATAGCCTTAAAAAATGTAATACAGTATGTCGCCCAGGGCACTACGTAGGCTAGGAACGCCAATTGTTTTAGGGTATTTACAGGTTACTTCCTGCTGATTTTAAGTCACTTCTTATTCATTTCTGGGAAATTCTGGAGTCACTTCCTGTTCAATAACCCCAAATCAACAGGAAGTGACGCGTTAAAAGCCCCAAAAGGAAAAGAAAGTGACTAAAAATTAACAAGAAATGACATGAAATGCCCCCAAATTAACATTGCCTGGCATTGGCTGCCGCTGACGGCCATAGACGTCCAATCCATTTAAAGTGTGAGGGATGGCACCACCCGGTTCAAACGTATTGGATGTTTACTAGAAATAAAATAATTCCAATTGACAGCTGAAGGATGAGAAGAGCTTGTTTTTTTAGTTTTTATCAGTTATATTGTATAATATCTTAGACCATATAGACTTCACTATCAGTTGATGGGACACGGGGCCGGTCCGTTGGCGGCCTATTTTCAAAAACTTAAAATTCAAATATATATTTAAAACCAAAGCCTCAAGCAACCTAAACCAAAACAGGCACAAGCCAAAAACGGGCAGTTATCATTCATGTTACGTAAATATTTTAAGCCAAAAGTTATGGCATTGTGTAATCCAACACGGCGGCTGTCACAAAACAAAGAGCTTTTTAAGTAGAAAATTCTTGTAAATTTATACTTAAATCACGGAATTTCTATAGATAAGAACGTAAAACAATCTGGATTCTTGATTAAAAGCCAAAATCAGGGAGTTATCATTCATTTTATGTAAATATTTCAAGCAAAAGTTACGGTGTTGTGTAATCCAACATGGCGGCCGTCACAAAACAGAGCTTTAAGGTTGAATATTGTTGTAAATTTATGCTTAAATCACCGAATTCCTATTGATATGAACATAAACAGTCTAGATTCTTGATTAAAAGCAAAAAACAGGCAGTTATCGTTCATTTTACGTAAATATTTCAAGCAAAAGTTATGGTATTGTGTAATCTAACATGGCGACCATCACGAAACAAAGAGCTTTTTAAGTTGAAAATTCTTGTAAATAAATGCTTAAACAGTGGAATTTCTATAGATATCAATTTAAAACAGTCTAGATCCTTGGTTAAAAGCAAAAAAACAGGCAGTTATCGTTCATTTTACGTAAATATTTCAAGCTAAAGTTATGGTATTGTGTAATCCAACATGGCAGCCGTCACGAAACAAAAAGATTTTTAACTTGAAAATTCTTGTAAATAAATGCTTAAATAGAGGAATTTCTATAGATATGAACGTTAAAAAGTCTAGATTCTTGCTTAAAAGCATAAAAAGGGCAGTTATGATTCATTTTACATAAATATTTCAGGCAACAGTTACGATATTGTGTAATCCAACATGGCGGCCGTCACAAAACAGGTTGAATATTACTGTAAATGTATGCTTAAATAGTGGAATTTCTATAGATATGAACGTAAAACAGTCTCGATTCCTGGTTAAAAGCAAAAAAACGGGCAGTTATCATTCATTTTATGTAAATATTTCAATATTTACCCTAATTTTATCCATTGATTTTTTTTTTAAACGTTTCAAAGTGCATGCATGTTGCTATTTAATATAATAATTACCTTGAATACTCGAACAAATCACTCGAGACACTTCTGCCTGCTTGTATGCAGTAAAACCTTCGTCCTATTTCCACCTAAATCCGGTGTTAGAACGCAGTGTGTGTTTGAGTTTATCACAGTGAAAGCCAACTTGATGTCCTGGAAGGAAGGCGTGGCGCAATGTCTGTGGGAGCCGTCTTGTCAACTGATGGTGGAGTCTGACTCATCTAACGATAATTCTTGTATCACCATATCCTGAGATCATTGTTATTGTGAGCCTTGTATCATAAATCGTCTCATATCGTGAGGTAGCCAGAGGTTCCCACCCCTCGTTATTTGTATTGCAAACAGAAGTAATTATTGTATATGTATTGCACATTTGCATGGTGAATGGTACATTGCATACAGTCAGTGTTAATGGGAATTGAGGAGAAATGTGACTTAGGTTCAGAAACAGCTTTTTCCCCCAGTTTGTTTTTGACCTTATATGCCTGTAACGCCTCCGATTTTTTTTTTTTTTTTAATTGCTTGATTTGATCATCTTAAATAAATACCCGAAGCAAAAAGAAAAGATACTGTATTGTTAGCGTCTCCTTACTACTCTGCAACACTCTTGTAGCTACTGTTTGACTTGATATGTAATGTAAAGCATAGCATTTTTTGAAGGACTACCTATCAAACACTGATTACTGTCCTTCTCGTGTCAGCAGTCGGGCACTTGCACTCGTGAAATATGCTGAATAAGCAGCTCCGCATTCGTGTCGTACGTCTTAATTGGGCACTTCAATTATTGCTACATTCCAGCGCCGCAAAACGGGAGCAAGGGAATATTTGCAGTCTCCACCCAAAACAATTACTCGCCTTTAAATCAACCGACAACAGCGTGATGCATGGCCTCAATTAGGCTCATTTTGCCGGGTCGGAATGATTTGCAATCCATTAAGCAATTTGTATCAGGCTATGTTTGTTTTGAGGGAGGGATGGGAGCAAGAAGGCAGGATTGAGAAGGAGGAGAAGAAAAGGAGAGTACATTTGTAATTGGCCGATCTTGTGTAGTGTGCTTAATGAGGTTTACACACATGCACATCTTTGAGCACGCACATTGCAAGATTTCTGTTGAAAATATGAAACGCTTACGCGTTACGGTGACTTCATCAAAAATGTCATATATTATTGATTAATGAGCAATCCTTTGCTGTCATTTGTTGGTCCGGAGACTTGACACTAGGCATGTGGCGGTTACCAGTTTCAAGGTTTACTGTGGTATGAAAACGCTACGGATTCAAAACCACTCCGGCGACTTATATGCCATGCTACATTACGTTTTTTTTTTTTTTAATTTATTTCATATAGAAGCATGGTTGTATTATCATTGCAAAATACGAGGGGCATTCAAAAAGTAATGCACTCAAGTGCATTGCTCGTACAGGATTTTACCAATCTTGTTTATATTTGGCACAAACATGATTGGACACACATTTTTGCGATTTTTATATGTGTTTTCTTATTTTCAGATTTTTAAAGCTTAAACTAGCTTCCAAAATGGCTGGCCCTCTTGAAGCACGTTAAAAAGTTTAAAGGGATCCACTGTTTTTAAGACAAGTAATTCTTAAAAGATACATGTTAGTGTGAGTTATAATAATTTGATATTAAAACCCCTCTTAAAGTTTTTGTTTTAATAAAGTTTGTAAAATTATTTTAGGTGATAGGTCACCATTCTTGTTACGTCGCAGTGCGTGACGTCACTGGTCCCGTTGCCGAAATATCAGCGTGTCACTCGTTAGCTTCCCCAACATGTCGTCAGTTCTACCCTTCTTATTTGAACCAGATCTGAAAAGTGAAGGCAGGACAGCACTGTCGGTCGTTCACAAGACGAGCTTCATGCGTGCAGCAAATACCTGATAAGACAAAAGTTGGGCAAAACTGGTGATGCGAGAGAGTCCTGTTGGGAAGTCCGGTTGGGAGCGAAAGTGTATGCTGTTTGGAACTCCGGTTTTATTAGCAGACATTTAAGGTAAGCATATTGCGTTTTCAAATTTATCCCAATATAATTATGTAGATTGTTAGCATCCAGAGCTGCCGTGTGCTTTACATACAGTACAGGCCAAAGAGCACACCTTGTGTAATCCATGTCTTGTACATTGTAACGCGTGGTAGCTACTTGCGTGTATAAAAGTACCAAAAAGGGGAGAAGCTTCCACTTATGCACATTTATTCACAAAAAATATTTCCACTTTGACCACTCTTCACTCGGGAGCTCAGCAGTACGCAAACACGCGTTCCCTGACAAACTTCCAACATTGTTGTAAGGTCCACGTCAGAGTCACTGTCGTCACTGTAGCGTGCCATAGTGCTTTAATTATTTACTATGATTTGGGGAAAACTCCCACAAAGAATAGTCAACAAAAAAGATAGCAATAGTAATCCAAATCTGCGTTTTTTACTCACTCGAAGATCCAGGAATTAGGCGATACCATGGCAATGTCGCAGCCGCGATTAGGCCGTTGATTCCACATAATAGACTGATCCGAAAAGCCGCTGTGGGACAGAGGAATCAAAAAAATGGACAGATCCGAAAACCGATATTGCAGACGCGGTGGGACCGTCGGATCCAGAAAATAGACGGATCCCTTACTTGACTGAGGATCCAGGAAAAATGTTCGGGCGCTAGTTGTAACGCGTGGTGGGTAGGATGCATGCATACAGGGACCAAAAAGGGAGAAGCTTCCACTTATGCACATTTATTCACAAAAAATAATAATTCCACCTTGACCACTCACTTCACTCCCCTTGTTTCCATTTGACTGGAAATTGCATCCAAAAGCACCACATCGTGGCATTTTACTTCGCGGGTTTAGGCAGCAATAAGCAATTGTTGAACACGAAAGATACCAATGACGTCATCAATGCGAGCCCGCAAACCATGGCACCAACTAACGGCCAAAATATGGACTAAATATTATAAAATATTGCCATTGATTTAACATTTTATGTGTTTCTAACAACATATTTTAGTACAAGAGAACAACTGTGGTTTATTAGAGCCGACATGTATTTAAGTTAGAGGATCACTTTAAGGCCCAAAAGTCAGCTGGCAAAATTATGGCCACCGTTTTTTGGGATTCTCAAGGTGTAATCCTTGTGGATTTTTTACTGTAGGGGGAAACCATTAACACTGAGGTATACATTGACACTCCTTGGAAAGTCAAAGCAAGAATTCGACGTGTTCAGCCCAACTTGGACATGGCAAATGTGCTCATCCAGCATGACAATGCACGTCCTCACACAAGCATCAGGACCATGGAGGTCATCACTTCATTTGGATGGGCCATCATACCACATCCACCATATTCTCCTGATTTGGCACCGTCAGATGACAACCTCTTTGGTCCAATGAAAGAAGGACTCCAGGGCAACCGATATGGCAATGACGACGAAGTGAAAACTGTCAAGAATTGGCTTAGAGATCAACCGGCTGAGTTCTACAACACTGGCATACATGCCCTCGTTCATAGGTGGACCTTAGCTCTTGAGAGAGGTGGAGACTATGTGGAGAAGTAAAAATGTAATCCTCACACTTGTACCTTTCTTTTGATGTATAATACATGTTGCTATTATAATTTGTTTGTACATAATAAAGTTGGGTGCATTACTTTTTGAATACCCTTCGTAAAAGACCATAATTTCAAAAATATAAATGAATAAACTTTTCAGTTTTGGTTGATTTTAGCGACAGCGGTGGACAAAAGTGGTAGTTTTGCCCTAAGGAGGATTGCGTTTCCATGAGAATCAGCGCTGCGTTTCAAATGAGAACCAGCGCACACTCACATAGTATTGTAAAATAATCAATCAAAAATTTATCTTCCAGTTGCCCGCAGATGGATTAGACAACATTTGTGTTTCTAGCATCATAGCATCAGTGTTGTTTTCGTCAACGATGACGATAACGAAAATATTTCATCAACGAGCAATTTTTTTTCATGAAGATGACGTAACGATGACGCGCTGTAAAAGCGTCTTGGGAGACTAAAACCTAACGACATGGATGCCAGTTGTTGTCTGACGACATGAAAATTAGTTTCCTTCATAAATTCACAATGTGTGATATTTTCTTATTGTGTAATTAGTAGGGCTGTCAAACAATTAAAATTTTTAATCAAGTTAATCACAGCTTAAAAATTAATTAATCGTAATTAATCGCAATTCAAACCATCTATAAAATATGCCATATTTTTCTGTAAATTATGGTTGGAATGGAAAGATAAGACACAAGACGGATATGTACATTCAACATACTGTACATAAGTACTGTATTTGTTTATTATAACAATAAATCAACAAGATGGCATTAACATTAACATTCTGTTAAAGCGATCCATGGATAGAAAGACTTGTAGTACTTAAAAGATAAATGTTAGTACAAGTTATAGAAATTTTATATTAAAACCCGTCTTAATGTTTTCGTTTTAGTAAAATTTGTAAAATTTTCAATCAAAAAATAAACTAGTAGCTTGCCATTGTTGAGATCAATAATTACACAATTCTCATGGTCATAAAATCAGTCGCACCCAAGCACCAGCAGAGGGCAACAAAACTCCAAAGAACACAAGTAACAAGTGCACATGACCCTTTGCTGTCATTTTAATCTGTTTGAGTGGGGCATGTGCGTTAATTGCGTCAAATATTTTAACGTGATTTTAAAAATTAATTACAGCCCGTTAACGCGATAATTTGTACAGCCCTAGTAATTAGCACAGATCTTATCAGTATTTGATCGTTTCATTCATTTGACGTGTTGCGCCACCCACCAAAGCCCCCGCCCAGCACACAGGCTGGGCCCATTCCAGGCTCCTTTCGTGAAACGTACTGCTTGGTAAGTTTTGTTTTCTTATCTTGGCTATGCCATGTTGCTTTAGCCTTTGAATATCTGTACTGAGTGATCACTACGCACTAAACTAACTTGTCGCGTTAGCATAGCGTTCGCGTTAGCATTAGCATAGCATTCGTGTTAGCATTAGCATTTAGCGCGTTGACTGTCTTCTTAACCTCTTGGAAAACATTTTGCATACAGTTCATGGCGTCCAGGTGAGTTTAATTCATTTCAAATAATATGCTGTTTTCCCGCTAAGTGTGTATTATCATCATAAAAATGGTGATGTCCTTGTAGACTACAGTTATGTGCTCGTCTGTTATGTTCATTCGAAATTGTTGGAAACCTTTTATTGATTTATTTACACATGGAATAAAACTTCCGAAATTTATAGACGAAAACAGTTTGAGTGTTGTCGACGAAAGATAAACGAAATTTGTTTTCGTTGACTAAAACTACACCAAGACGAACACATTTTGAAAATGACTAAAATATGACTAAGATTATTAAGTATTTTCGTCCAAAAGACTAAGACGAAAATTAAAATGGCTGCTGAAAACAACACTCAATATCATATGACGGTTAGCAACCATATGGCTTAGTGTGGCTAACCCCCCCACCCAAACTCCCCAGCACTGATGGGAGCGTCATGCCAGCGACTGAAAGCCAGGCCAATGTTTATTCTATGTATCCTGATAGCGTCCTCTTTTTTTCTGCCATCCATATATTATCTTCCACTTGCTCCGGGATCGGGTCGCAGGGGCAGCAGCTTTAACAGGAACGCCCAGACTTCCCTCTCCCCACCCACTTCAACCAGCTCCTCCGGCGGGATACCAAGGCGTTCCCAGGCCAGCCAAGAGACATAGTATCTCCAGCGTGTCCTGGGTCGTCCCCGGGTTCTCCAGCCAGTGGGACATTCCCGGAACACCTCTCCAGGCAGGTGTCCAGCAGGCACCCGAACCAGATGCTCGAGCCACCTCAGCTGGCTCCTCTCAACGTGGAAGAGTAGTTGCTTGACACAGAGTCCCTCCCAGAGGACTGATCTTCTCACCCGATCACTAAGGGAGAGCCCAGACACCCTAAGGAGGAAACTGATTTCGGCTGCTTCTTTCCGGGATCTTGTTCTTTCGGTCACGACCAACAGCTCATGACCATAGTTGAGGGTAGGAATGTAGATCGATTGGTAAATCGGGAGCTTCGCCTTTCGGCTCAGCTCCTTCTTCACCACTACGGACCGGTGCAGAGTTGACATTACTGCAGACGCTGCACCAATCCGCTTGTCAATCTCCCGCTCCTTCCTACCCTCACTCGTGTACGAAACCCCAAGTTACTTGAACTCCTCCACTTGGGGAAGGATCTCACCCCCGACCCGGAGAGGACACTCCACCCTTTTCCGACTGAGGACCATGGTGTCGGATTTGGAGGTGCTGATCTTCATCTCAACCGCTTCACACTCGACTGTGAACCGCTCCAGTGAGAGTTGGAGGTCACGGCTTGATGAAGTCAACAGTACCACATCATCTGCAAAAAGCAAAGATGCGATGCTGAGGTCACCAAACCGGACGCTCTCAACACTTCAGCTGCGCCTAGAAATTCGGTCCATAAAAATTATGAACAGAATCGGTGACAAAGGGCAGCCTTGGCAGAGTCCAAGCCTCACTGAGAACGAATTCGACTTACTGCTGGCAATGCAGACCAAACTCTGACAACGGTCGTACAGGGACCCTGCCGAGGGTGTAGAGCTGGTCCATTTTTTCCTCCTCAGACAAAACTTTTTTGTTGCTCTGCCATCGTTGCAGAATTTGCACGAAAGCGTTCGCATCGACTTCCATCTTTATAATGAATAGGGAAAGGGGGAAGTGACATATGCTGTTAAGCAATCAGCACATTTTTTTTTTTTTTTTTTTTTTTGTGTGTAGTAGGGTTCCTGCCACCCTCCTCAAAGTTTAATAAGTGTCGGTGAAAGTGATACAGAGCCTTTCAAGATATTAAAGTGGTGTCCTTCAACTAGTTGTCGGTTAACATATTATTACAAATGTTATGAAAATATTTTATAAAGCTTGAAAAGTTACCTAGTGTTGCTTTAAATGAATTGTACGTCTATTGTTTTCAATGTCAAATTGTGAATTAAAAAACAGATATTGGGGGCTGTTACCAGTATATATATATATATATATATATTAGGGCTGTCAAATGATTACAATTTTTAATCGAGTTAATTACAGCTTAAAAATTAATTAATCGTAATTAATCGCAATTAATCGCAATTCAAACCATCTATAAAATATGCCATATTTTTCTGTAAATTATATATATATTCTGTAAAATAAATTGTTGGAATGGAAAGATAAGACACAAGATGGATATATACATTCAACATACGGTACAAAAGGACTGTAGTGGGCATTTCACTCTACTGTCATTTAAATCTGTCTATGCTGTCCTCACTCCGAAGCGTCTACTTTTTCCAAAGCTAGACAGCTAGTGAACGACGCCTTAATAATCAGACTTTTTTATTAATAAAATAGCCTCAAACCATTGTCCTCTTTAGACCGTCGTAAAACTACAAAAAAAAAGTACACAAGCATTGCATTAGCAACAACGTTAGCTTAGCACGCTATACAGGTTCACTAAACATAAACAAAAAGCGTCTCATACAAAAAATATAACATTTCGCTTACTAACATAATATGTACATTCTTTACAACAACCATACTTACGGACAAATCTTGTCCAAGGATCATATAAGCACAACATTATCAGCCCGAGACGTCGTGCAGCCATAATGAACTGGAAAGAAAACAATAAACCATGTCGCAAAGCGACCACAAGAGTTCACTGTTGGACAGCACAAAAAGTCTTGCTGTAAAACTTACCAAAAGGCAGAATACTGTCTGACATGGGACAGTGCGGGACATGTGCGTTAATTGCGTCAAATATTTTAACGTGATTAATTAAAAAAATTAATTACCGCTCGTTAACGCGATAATTTTGACAGCCCTAATATATATATATATTAGGGCTGTCAAACGATTAAAATTTTTAATTGAATTAATTACAGCTTAAAAATTAATTAATTGTAATTAATCGCAATTAATCGCAATTCAAACCATCTATAAAATATGCCATATTTTTCTGTAAGTTATTGTTGGAATGGAAAGATAAGACAAGATGGATTTATACATTCAACATACGGTACATAAGGACTATTTGTTTATTATAACAATAAATCAACAAGATGGCATTAACGTTATTAACATTCTGTTAAAGCGATCCATGGATAGAAAGACTTGTAGTTCTTAAAAGAAAAATGTTAGTACAAGTTAGAGAAATTTTATATTAAAACCCCTGTTAATGTTTTCGTTTTAATAAAATTTGTAAAATTTTCAATCAAAAAAATAAACTAGTAGCCCGCCATTGTTGATGTCAATAATTACTTACACAATGCTCATGGATGCTGAAGACTATAAAATCAGCCGCACCCAAGCACCAGCAGAGGGCGGCAAAACTCCATAAAACACAACGAGCGTTTCACTGTGTACTGTCATTTAAATCTCTCCGAGCGGCGCATGTGCGTTAATTGCGTCAAATATTTTAACGTGATTAATTTAAAAAATTAATTAACGCCCGTTAACGCGATAATTTTGACAGCCCTAATATACGTGTATATATATATATATATATATACATACATATATATATGTACATTTTCATTCATTTTAATGTTATTGTTTAATATATTTATTTATTCATAAAAAATACATAATCCCAAATCATGATGAATTATAGATTGAAAAAAATTATAATTACTGTAATTGATGTAATTATAATTGAAACCTGGCCTCCCCATTTGTGAATATCGCACTATGTTATGATTCATGAAAAAAAAAATATATATATATATATATATATATATATTTCTTCAGTGTTAAATTGGCAGTTATTAACACTGTGGTGGAATGTTAGTAGAACAAAAAATGTATATATTCGGTCTTTTATGTGTGGTAGAGGAATATTTAAACAGTGCAATCATATCAAAAATAATCACATCTATTACTTATAATAGAACATATTTTCTTATTGTAGATTTTTTTTTCAACATGAGTTTCTTGGTACATTTGAGCACTTTCATCACCTGCTGTCATATGGATTTGGTCCCTACTGTCTAACACATACAAGCACGGCCGCAGTTGTAATGAGCTGATCCGTGTAGCCGCAGTAGGGTCCACGCTCGGGAGACCGTGTTCTCTCAGGCTGAACCATCAGCAAGCTGTCACCCCCTCCGACACTTAATGACTTTCTGCTCCGTAGACAACTCGGGCCAAGGAGATTACATACAGTATATATATAAAAAAGAAAATAGTGCGGGAGAGAAGAAAGGACAAAGAACGACAAAGAGAAGTCAGGGGAGAGAGATGAGGTACAATGTTGCTTCTCTGGTTTGAGAGTAGATTGGATAGAGCTGCCATTGATCTTGATTACTGATCAACGGTCGCGGCCCACGATGAACTTGGAACGTCTGCGCTTACTAACATGCTCTTGTTTTGCACAAGGTAAGGTTTAAAGGCAATATGAGGATCCTCAGAAATACGCTTTTTTGGTCCATATTGCAGAATGTTGGAGCTTCTAAAAACAGATTTTCAGGAGGACTGCGTTTCATTGTCTTTCCGCCGAAGGAGCACAAGTATGCGGGGCTCAAGGCACACCTTCTCAGGTTCTTTGAGCTGTCGTACACATGAACGACTTCAAAGACGCCCGAGGTGCCCGCCACGAGAGCCCTACTGCCAGAGGTTCAAGCCAAAGATGGCAGCACTTCCACCCTGGTTCCTCGCAGTCTTAATTCCGTCACAGTGCCAGCATAACCAAAACTCGCTCCCGCTTTGCGCTTCCTGTCTCCGCTGCATTCGTTCCGGGCCTGCTTGACGACACTGCGTCTGCTCTCGGTCATCCTGCTGACGTTGATCCTGTACCTAAGTCTCTAGACTCCGCTCACGTCTCTTCTGTCCCAGCGTCGCCGGCCGCCGCCGCTGACCTAGCTACGGTGCCAGCGCCTCCGCAAGTCTCTGGTGTTGCTCCTCTGCCAGTGTCTGCGAACGCCGCAGCCTCTCCTGTTTCGCCGCTTATAGATGACAAAGAGGTCGCTTCGACTCCGGTTTCTGCTCTTCCCTCACCCCTGCTACAACCGGTCGGCTTGGTTTCTTCCACCAGTCGCCCCCGACCACGGGTGGGCAACTACAACAACCGTGACTGTCACCCTTGTCCCCGGCGTTGACTGGGCAGCACATGCTGCCTCTCTGGTCACCCGCTTGTCCGGTCACGCCTGTGCAGGCTGCGTGACGTGCCCCTAATCCTGGATGTCCACCCGATCGTCCCAAGCCCGGCATCCCGTTCGTCCTTCCAATTGGTCGTCCGTCACCCTGCATCCCGGACGTCCTCCCAATCGGTCATTCGCCGCCTGACATCCTCGACTTCCTGCCAATCGGTCGTTCATCACTCGACATCCCGGACGTCCTCCCAATCGGTCGTTCGTCGCCGACATCCCAGACGTCCTCCCAATTGGTCGTTCATCGCCCGGCATTCCGGAAGTCCAACCCGGTCGGTCGTTCGTCGGCCCGGCATCCCGGACGCCCTCCCAATCGGTCGTCCGTCACCCTGCATCTGGAACGTCCTCCCAATCGGTCGTCCGTCGCCCTGCATCTGGAACGTCCTGCCGATCGGTCGTTCGTCACCCGGCATCCCGGACGTCCTCCCGATCAGTCATTCGTCGCCAGGCATCCCTTTCGTCCTTCCGATCGGTCGTCCGTCACCCTGCATCCCAAACGTCGCCCGGCATTCCGGAAGTCCAATCCGATCGGTCATTCGTCGCCCGGCATCCCGGAAGTCCAATCCGATCGGTCGTTCGTCGCCCGGCATCCCGGACGTCCTCCCAATCGGTCATCCGTCGCCCTGCATCCGGAATGTCCTGCCGACCAGTCGTTCGTCACCCGGCATCCAGGACGTCCTGCCGATCGGTCGTTAATTGCCCAGCATTCCGGACGTCCTCCCGATCGGTCGTTCGTCGCCCAGCATTCCGGAAGTCCAACCTGATCGGTCGTTAATCGCCCGGCATCCCGGACGTCCTTCCGATCGGTCGTCCGTCACCCTGCATCCCAAACGTCCTCTCGATTGGTCATTCGTCGCCCGGCATTCCGGAAGTCCAATCCGATCGGTCATTCGTCGCCCGGCATCCCGGACGTCCTCCCAATCGGTCGTTCGTCGCCCGGCATCCCGGACGTCCTCCCGATCGGTCGTTCGTCGCCCGGCATCCCGGACGTCCTCCCGATCGGTCGTTCGTCGCCCGGCATCCCGGACGTCCTCCCAATCGGTCGTTCGTCGCCCGGCATCCCGGACGTCCTCCCAATCGGTCGTTCGTCGCCCGGCATCCCGGACGTCCTCCCAATCGGTCGTTCGTCGCCCGGCATCCCGGACGTCCAACCCGATTGGTCGTTCACCGCCTGGCGTCCCGGACATCCTCCCAATCAGTCGTTCGTTTCCAGGCATCCCGGATGTCCTCCCGATCGGTCGTTCATCGCCCATGTCCCGGACGTCCTCGCAATCGGTTGTTCGTCACCCAGCTTCCCAGACGTCCTCGCGATCGGTCATTCCTCTCCCGGCATCCCGGACGTCCTCGCGATCGGTCATTCATTGCTCGGCATCCCGGACGTCCTCTCAATCAGTCGTTCGTTGCCAGGCGTCCCAGATGTCCTCCCGGATGTCCTCCCAATTGGCCCGGCGTCCCGGACGTCGTAGCGATCGGTCGTTCGTCACCCGGCTTCCCAGACTTCTTTGCGATCGGTCATTCATCTCCTGGCATCCCGGATGTCCTCCCGATCGGTCGTTCATCGCCAGGCATCCCGGACGTCCTCCCAATCGGTCACTCGGCATCCCGGACATCCTCCCGATCGGTCGTTCATCGCCAGGCATCCCAGACGTCCTCCTGATTGTCCCATTCGGTCATCCTATGCCCGGAATCCTGGACATCCTCCTTATCATCCTGTTGGGTCGTTTTCCACTTAGAGCCCCGGGCGTTCGCCCGATTGTTCAGTTGGGTTACGCCTGGCGTCCTGTGTGGATGAATTCTTTGGGGGGGCTTGCATGGCGACCACTACATAATTCACCCACGGAACTAATGTGGGGGTTGCTGTGTTCCGGAGAGGAACCTTTTGATGCATGGTTTGCGGCAGAGAGACAAAAGCACCACACACGAACACAACTCACTCAGCGACAAGACTCACTAACATCATGCGTTAGAATAAAATTCATAACATATGCGGAACAGAAAAATTCTTAATTTGCATCTTGGTATTATTGTTTTAATTTCACAACGTCCTGACATTTCAACAGGGGTTTGTCCAGGAAAAATTTGCACCTGTGTTGTCAACCCATTGGTTGCTATATGCGCGATTTCAATTTCAGACAGCCCAGGCTAATAACAATGGCCCCATAATGCAAGCAGATGTTCTTTTCAGACAAAGCGAGCCTACTGTACATTGTTGCCTCCCTGCGATCTTGCGCCAATTACGGGCCGGCTGGAATGCCGTCCCTCTCCTCCGGTGACCCGACGGGCTCATTGTCATGCTAAACTACTTTTCATCTGCTAACGACCCTTCTGCCTGAATATATACGGCGGGGCTGGCGACTATAATGGAGATGGGTTTCCTCCCGCCTGATTGTCCGACACATCAATTACTACTCAATCTCGCACTCGAGTGTGGACGTAGGTGCGCATTTGTGCCGGGCCCTCGTTCGGCAGCGGCCTTGGCCGACGCAGACAATTGTGACCGTCTCTCTGATATGCAAAGCGGCCATTTTACTGCACCTGGCATTCAGACGCTCCTCGTCCTAATTTGCTCCGTGTTTAGATGGAATAGGGGAACACTCATAAGGGACAATGCTTTGATAATGGTGTTTTTTTCAAAATACAGTATTCTGGCTGTGTTTGTAATGAACAAAAGGTTGTGTTTGAACGCAGAAGTGTTTACAGGTGTGTGGGAAAGTTTTACATGCATAATGAACACGATTGTGCAGCATTCGATCAGGGCCATGTCAAAACAAGGGTTCTTAAAAACTCAGACCAAAGTGAAGATGTGCAATTTCTGCGCTTGTTGAGCCATCATATGGACACTGATAACCTAAGGTTTATGTGCGATAATTTTTTTTCCTACGTCACACAAAACCAACCAGTGTTTTTTAACCATTGTTGATAACACCACTAGTGTGCCGTGACTGATCGTCAGATGTGCCGCGAGAATTTATCGCTTTTTTTTTTTACATCGGGCAGAGTTGCAGTTGGAAGAAAGGAGTAGGTAGGAAGTTGCGGTCGTGTGCAGATGAGCGAGTTATTACGGTGGCCGAGAGGTGTCAGGCGAAATGCAAAGTCCAAACATTTTGCAAATAGAAAAAGCACGAACCCCAATTGCAAACGCTTTGCAAAAGATAAAAAGCACGAATGCAAACTGACACAACACGATCCCCAATTCCTAAAGCGCGATCGCAAATCGGCAAAAGCAGGAACCCCAATTGCCACAACACGGCAGCAAATGGCTCGCAGCACGAATGCAAATTGCCACAACACAATCCCCAATTCCTAAAGCGCGATTGCAAATTGGCAAAAGCACCGCACGCCAATTGCCACAACACGACAGCAAATGGTTCGCAGCACGACCGCGAAAGGCTCGCAAGACAATTGCAAAGACGATGATCCAGAAGTTAAAGGGGAACTTTGAAGTAAGGTTAGCCAACCTTGTTTTTGAATAATATCAATGGCTAAACAATTATAAGCATATTTTCATTGTTTTTTTTAACGCAACCCTTCCAGATTCTTTGTTTAACCCATAGCAACGCCCTTGACAACGAAAATGCTTTTCTTCGGCAATCTTTGGAAATTACGTCACACCTAGACATGCGAGGGAAGTCCACCATAGAACAGTATTGTTTGTTGCATTGCTTCTCGGTAAGATGCCACAGCGGTGTGTGGCGATGTTTTGTTCTCGCTCAAACGAAAAGTTGTATGAGTGGCCAAAGGATAGCTGGGCACGTAAATGGACATCTTTCGTTCGCACGAAGCGAATGAATTTCACGCCATCATCGAGTAGTGTTCTCTGCTGCAAACACTTCGAAGATGCCTGCTTCCTTAACCGGTCTGCTTATGATCAAGGATTTGCCAAAAGTAAGTGTGATTTTTGGATAGATGACTGATGACTTTGTCAAAGCATAGCTGCCTACTGTTGTGGAATTGAACAGTATAAGCTAGCGATGTTAACCGAAAGTTAACTCGTGGAAATCCCCGATCATAGTTGTTGTTGCGTTCGCTAGGTTAAGCGTGTTTAAATTGTGCGTCATCTACGATCATGTCCGAAAGGGTTAATCCACTGTCAATCGGGAAACGGGTGTGGATGTGCATATAAACGGGTCGGCGTCACGGTAATTCACGGTCACGTTGCTGTAAGAGACACAAACCGCCGGTTAGTTTGTGCACATTTATTTGTATTTGTATTATGTATTTCCACCTTCATGCTTCAAGCATTGCATTGCTTATGGACGGTTCAGCGTTCACGGTGATCGCATGATAGGCTTCTAGTTTGTGTTTTATGAGAGCCGCTGACAGGTGACAGCTGAAAAATAGCGTGTTGGTTTAGCGTAGCCATTGAGTCAATCTCGCAGCGAATCAGCAAGCGCACAGGTCATGCAGTGAATCATGGGAAATGTAGTCTCGGGACATCACTGAAGTGGTGCTTTGTAATCTGTTCGCTTGTGTGAAAAAACTACATTTCCTCACGCCATTAGACGCCAATTCCTGCCGAGAGCTGTGCCGAGCCGTAGCTTTTTCTTAGCTTAGCTCCCGCAGCTAATGGAGCGTACCAACTCTCTCAATAACAGAGGGGTGTCCTAACAAGGCTAGCACGAACTTGGCGCAAACAAATTCGGGTCCATTTTGCAGTAAATTAGGGGGCTTGAGATATTAATTTCGAGTGATGACATCCCTCTAAGCCCCCAATTTACTGCAAAATGGACCCGAATTTGAAAAATTGTGGGTCTCAGAGCGGAACTTCAAGTCAACTTCTCGTCAATGCAATAATAGCTTAATTGTTTCAACTTTAGGATTAAAAGTATAGTGAGTCAGAAACATTCGATTAATCATTTTCGCCTGAGCATAAACTAAATAATATGCGATTATACGATTAATCGATTGAGCAAAGGAGTAAAACAGTGAATAATTCACTCTTAGCCCTCCTAGTCAAAATGGTCTGAAAATCTATTTCGGTCAATGGCAGCCAATCACCTCAAATTTGAATATCTGTGAGGTCTGCTTGTACTTCCGCAGAAAAGTGCAATTTGTGTATACATTCCGATGAGCAAACCAGTTTTCTCCATAAAGACACAAGAGGAAGCCTGCTGATTGACTTTTCATAACAGTCAGAGTTAAGCCTGAGTTATACTCCCGCGTTGCAGTGACGGCGTAGCGACTACGGCGTCATTCGACATTCGATAGTTCTGCGGTGAGGGAACGCGTTGCTTTGTAATTCACCGCCAAGCCACTAGAGGGATGTGGCGTTATGTTTGTACGGTTTTGGGGCATGCTTGTTTACTTCCGCTAGTCGGAGAAAAAATAAACAATGCAAGATGGAACTGTTGAAAGTAAATATTCTGCTCATCAACACTGAATAAATATTGAACATACAAATGTTGAGGGGCAGGCGACGCAGATGACTGTTTCGAGGCGGTCTGGCCGACTTTTGATGCCGCACAGAGAGTTTTAGACTCGGGTGGAGAGAGCTAGCTGTGGCGGCTAGCTTCAAACTGGCGTCAAGCACTGCGTTCAAGGTCTGCAAAGCCCTCCAGCCCGATTTGTTTGCCGTGTCCTACAACCAGCCAGTGGGAAGCCATAGCAGATTTCTGGCGTCTAGGGAACTTCCCAAACTGCGTTAGGAGGCTTTATTTTAAGGTTATCATAAAAAGCACCGAGGCACTCTCAATCAGTGATGATGTATTGTGTGTGTGAACTGTCTTATTGAAAATTAAAGATCAAAACAACTCTTTTGACACCAAATCTGTGCTTTATTCTTCATATACTTGAAGTGTGACACGTAAATAAGTCACAGACTCACAGCAAACATATGTACACAGTAAATGATGAAGTGCACCAAACAAAAATACGACATAAAGTGATAAAAAGTTGGCAGTTTTTGGCCGACTAGGTCACCGCTTCGTGTGACCACTCGATTCCGAACACCCACGTCTCGGTGGTTCTTCCATTTTTTTTTTTTTTCCCGATCGCCGACCTTGCCATTTGGCAATCACAATAATAATGTCTTGACGAGAGTTGCTCTTCGATGATACTCCCGTCGGCTTGGTGCATTTTTGCGTGTAGAAAATAATGTTTGATTCTATTCTACAATGGCGGTGTTTTCGTGGTAAACCGGAAACAACAGTCTGAGCGGACCAATCACAGTCCGTTTTCGCCACGTCATACACGTCTAGGTGACGCGAAGGTTAGAAAATTCGAGAGGCGCGCGTCAGCCTACGGCGTAGGGTCGTAACTTGATTCTTCCTTGACGGCGTAGGTCTGACGCGGAAGTATAACTCTGCCTTTATTCAAACATATACCGAGGCTTTCCACAATCGTTGTGTGTGTCCATGAAATAAACAAAAAACATCGTCTTGGAAACCTCTTCATTTGGACCAGGCTCGCGCTGCAATATCATTTCAGTAGATAACGAAAGACCCCTTTGTCACAGCTTTAACTCGTCTATATCCGATACATGTGCTAATTAATCACCCCTTGACGGTTCTAATATCTACTAATATGTGTGAAAAATATCAAGATGATGAGACAGTCAAGTCTCCCCATCCATGCCTCTCTGCTAAATCGAAACAAGATTAGTAGGGCGCTCCCCTCTTAATCGATTACTAATGCCTGCCTTTTGTGGTGATACAATTAATGAGCAGGGCTCGGATTAAAAAAATGAGAAAAGCGAGCGAGATGGTGAGAAAGAGTCAAAAGTTACATTATAGTTTTAAAGGCTGGAGGGTTCTTTAACCCTTTAACACCTAAGCCTATTTTGGCCGAATTTGCATGCATTTGATGTTGCCTTTATATTTCAAAGAAAAAATTGTTTACAATGGCCAAGTTGGGTCCCTTTTTTCAGGATACCTTGAACTTCATGTCCAAACTGTTGTTTTCTTCACTGACCAATTATAAACCACATTTTGGACCCAAAAAGACAAAAAAAATGCCAAAAATGTTTTTCAAAAATTTGTAATGTTGATGTCCTATTGACAACCAAACATACTCGACCAACCGTTTTGAAGCTTGATAATATTTATTCAACTTGTTAAGATAAACATTCAGTAGAAAAAAATAAGATTGAATTGTTTAATGTTTGACAATTCAACACAAACAGCAGGTATGGTCATAGGCGTTTTTGGCCTTTACACATACTATGGTCAAAACAGTGCAAAATAGTGAGATAAAAATATATATATATCATCTAACACAAAAAGGGTTTGGAGGATATCTCTGTGAAATTAGGTGTTGTACCCATCACCTTATCAAAAGTATATATGTACATGCAATCAAGCTTCTCCAACACGCATCTACATAAAAATTGAAAAGATTATAGTGAAGAAAAAATATATATAACATTGAAAAAAATTATTTAAAACATTTTTGACAAGTAGTTCAGTTCAATTCAAAGTTTTCAGGCATGCAACCCAATAAAGTTTTTTTTTTTTTTTTTGCGCACTCAATAAAGCTTCTTGAACAGGTCACGGAGCTGCGTCACACAGCCTACTCTTTCGCAGTTCGCGCTGCTGTCACTTCTACTCGCCGAGACGCCAACTGGATCCAAAGAAAACAACGACAAATACGGCTCATCTTCTTCCTTGAGTTAATGAAATAATGCATTAGCTTGCGCTAAATGCAGTTTTAGATTCATTCTGCACGTTTCAAAGTCGCTCGCTCAAACCAACCGGCCGTTGCTTGCTTCGCATGCCTCCCTTTAATTAGTTGGCGCCTCGCTCGAAAATTTATTAAAAATGATCGTATTCGGTTCATCCTTCTTGACATCAGAACGGCTCTTGGGATATGTAGTCTTTTGTGCTGCTTTAGGTTTTGAAAAAGGACAAGAAATGATGGATATATGAAGACAGATACATGGTCCATGCAGCGTTTTAATACATATTTATGAGTGCAATAAAACAATAAACTCAAATGACATTATCTCCCGTTTTTCTTGGTCGATTGACTTCAAATAAAAACTGGTGTGGACATCAACTTCTGCACTTTCAAATTGCCCAACGACAGCCCCAAAACGTCACTGCTCTCGAGGAGATCTGCATGGAGGAATGGGCCAAAATACCAGCAACAGTGTGTGAAAAGCTTGTGAAGAGCTACAGAAAACGTTTGGCCTCCGTTATTGCCAACAAAGGGGACATAACAAAGTATTGAGATGAACTTTCGGTATTGACCAAATTCTTATTTTCCACCACGGTTTGCAAATATATTCTTTAAAAATCAAATAATGTGATTTTCTGTTTTTTTTTTTTTTTTTTTCACATTCTGTCTCGCATGGTTGAGGTTTAACCATGTTGACAATTATAGGCCTCTCTAATATTTTCAAGTAGGAGAAATTGCACAAATAGTGGTTGACTAATTACTTATTTGCCCCACTGTATGTCGAGGTACCACTGTATTATAGGTTTTTAAGTCAATAGAAATAATATATGTTTCTAATAAAATTTTAGTAAAAGAAAAAGGAATAATGGAAAATAATAAATAGGAGATGGAGGTTGGGGTTACTTCTGTTTTTGTTAACTTTAAAAAATACAATTTTGAATAAAAAACAGTTTTTTGTTTGTATATGTATAAAGGCAGTTTTATCTGCATTTCAGTGATTTTAGAAGGTTTGACCCCTGTGAATAAGTAAAATCTAACGTGGAGAATAAAAAGGAAAAATGTAACGACTCAATTGCAACCCAAAGTAGCGGAGTAAGAGTAGTGTTTCTTATTGACAAATCTACTCAAGTCAAAGTAAAATGGGCTAAATTACTATTACAAGTACATTTTTCACAAAAAAATTACTCAAGTAAATGTAACGGCGTAAATGTAACGGTTACTACCCACCTCAGAGAGCAATACATACAAAAACACCAAACGTACAGTAAAACGTGATACTAAAGTCATAATTATAACATACTAACCCTGTTTCAAAATACATAAAATGGGGGCGTCCTGTGGCCATCTTAAACCCACCTAATAAAACAATGGGGCAGTGTTAAAAATATAGATGGGCTGTAATAAACCCACAACGAGAAGAAATCCTGGAATCCTGTTCACGAGCAAGCATTTTCCAAAGAGTTGTTAACATGGAAACAACCTTCACCTTCACGGCTGTTTGTGTGCTGCATACCTAAAAAAAAAATGACACATTGCCATGACAACACAGCGAGGCGTAGGACACATGCCATTCCATCTGAAAGGAAGAGATGTGTCTGTGTGCCTATTCATTTTTTAATATGCAGCAATGCTAAAAGTGTACTGTGCGTACAAGTTTTGATGTAAATGTCGACTTTGGTAAAGGTATAAATTTAAAAAGTACGGAATGGAATGCACGTAAATACAAAAGGAACTTTTATACATACTAACATGGTGAAAATACTGAGGAAACACAAAGCTAGTCCAGGCTTTTATGCCATCAAAACAACATGTTCTCATAGCTTTGCCAGCATTGTGAACTGGCTTGCAGAACAGAAAAAAAAAAAAAACAATTGGCTAATGATAACAGAAAAAAATGCAACTTCCTTGTATCTGAGATCTCCAAGTTCAGAAAGAGTGACTTTGTCTTTGCCAGAAGATGGTGCACATGAAATTAATTCTTGGAGCTGTCAACATTAAAATCATTTTTTTGGAATCCAAACAAAGATATGTATCAAGGTAGTTTTGCACTGAGCCGCAGTCAGCCGGTGAGTTAATAAAAAACAAAAAAAGAGAAAATTCCACACAAAAAGTTCGCATTGAACCATTCGGAGTAATTTGAATCCATGGTCCATGTTATTGGTCTTACAAAAAAAATTCATATCGAGCACTATCGCACACAAATGAATTCCTATTTGGTCCCATTTACAGTGACCCACAAAATCTATACTCATTGTTTCCTATTGATTACACTATGTTACAGGGAAAAAAACTGGCTTGTAATCATTTTGTGTCCAAACTAAATGAAAAAAAATGCCACGAATAAAGAAAATTATAACTTCTAATTTTAGCAAAACCATTTTCAAAATTTTAGGTACATATTGGTTTTTGCAGAAAATATTTATGTTAAGTGTCATTAAGTGTCAAACTAAGTCTATAAAATGAGGAAAATGCACACACACATATTTATATATATACAGTAGTATGAAAAACTATTTGAACCTTTTGGAATTTCTCACATTTCTGCATAAAACCACCATCAAATGTGATCTGATCTTTGTCAAAATCACACAGATGAAAATAAAGTGTCTGCTTTAACTAAAACCACCCCAAACATTTATAGGTTTTCATATTTTAATGAGGATAGCATGCAAACAATGACAGAAAGAGGAAAAATAAGCAAGTGAACCCTCTGCCGAAGGATACTTAAAGGGTATGACAACACCTGGGGAAATGCTAATATTCCATCATTTATCCGGAGGCTGGGTCTCTTAGCACGGACGAACTTTACTCATTGTCTGCGTAGTCCAGCTCTTTTTCTCGCATTCGGGAACTCATGGGTACTACATTGCGACAAATGGCTATTTGTAAACCACATAGCATGACAGGTTTCAACCATTATAGCGATTTTTTTGATGAAACACGAACGCAACTCTCTCGTCGATAAACAACGACGGCACCTGCCTCGACCTATTGTTTCCTTGTTATGACATTCGGCTGTTTCCGGAATACTTTCGGATATGTTCGTAATTTTCGATCTATTTTCGATAATTGCTCATGAATGTGATTTATTTTTTTGTTAACCTTATTAATATTTGTTATCTTGCCACATAACGGTTCTATTGATATCTCACAGCCCCTTAGTGTTTTAATAACCTTTAAAGAGCAATTGAAACCAATTTTTACTAAACAATTTAAGTCAGATGTGTGCCCAATCACTGATGAGTGGGTTTAAAGCTGCCCTGCCCACTATAAAACACACACCAGGTAAGAATTGTCTTGATGAGAAGCATTGTCTGATGTGCATCATGGCTCGATCAAAAGAGCTATCTGAAGACCTGCGATCAAGGGTTGTTAATTTGTATAAAGCTGGAAAAGCATACAAAACCATATCTAAAAGTCTGGATGTTCATCAATCGACAGTCAGAGAAGTTGTCTACTCATGGAGAGAGTTTGGCACAGAGGGCAACAGATTTTGAATCAAAATATTCTGGTATTTCAAAGCATTCATGATGCCATGCACCCTAACAAGGTTCCCAAGGCCTTTGGAAGCGAAACAGCCCCACAGCATCACTGACCCACCCCCATACTTCACAGTGGGTATGAGGTGCTTTTCAGCATGCGCATCTTTCGTGGCACGCCAGACCCACTTAGAGTGTTTGTTGCCAAAAAGCTCAGTCTTGGTCTCATCTGACCAGTGTGTGAACATTTTAAATCAAAATCTGTTGCCCTCTGCCCGAAAGCTGAAGATGGGTCGTCACTGGGTCTTTCAGCAAGACAATGACCCTAAACATATGGCTAAATCTACACAGAAATGGTTCACCAGACACAAAATCAAGCTCCTCCGGTGGCCATCTCAGTCCCCAGACCTTGTTTTGTTGGCAAAAGGGGGTTGTACAAAGTATTAACACCAGAGGTGCTAATAATTGTGACACATATTATTTGATGTCAAATAATTTTTTTCTTTATGTGGGATTTTTTTCCCCACTGAATGAATGCACTTGTATTGAAGGTTGGATTTTTCTCTTTTTTTTCCATTAAGATCCCATATGATTTGAATTTAAAAAATATATATATATTAGAAGCTAAAAAACAAATCTTTTTCAGAGAGTGCCAATATTTATGGAGGGCACTGTATATCGTCCCTACCAATGTTGACACCAAATGTATACCCTTACATGTGTGGCATGAGTATGCATACGTCCTACAGAGATACAACACACAGAACATATATTGTGCAAAATTTAGAGGACATAGTTTCCACAGTGGCGCCCCCAGGGGGTGGCCAGGGGTGGCCACGGCCACCCCTATAAATTTGTTGGTCACCCCACTGGCCACCCCGCTTGCCAGTATATCGTTAGATTGTTGTAGCATCAGTTATGCATTTCATCCCAAATGAATGCATTTATTTTGTTTTGTTAAATGTAGGGCTGTCAAATTTAGCGCATTAACGGGCGGTAATTAATTATTCTTAATCACGTGAAAATATTTATCGCAATTAACGCATTCGCAGTACGACTCATTCACGCATTGCCGCAAACAGCCTACAAAGGCGTCGTTTTACTTCTATACAGAGATAAGAGGCAGTGTCAAGTGACTGGAGTAGATAAAAGCATTCATTGTGGCTGTGCTTTTGATTGGCAAAAGCTTTGTCATCTCTTCCACAGCAACTATAAATATTGTGGGATGCGACGTGGGGAAGAATGACAGGAGTTGATCTTTTTCAAAACACCCTGTAGTGTACCCAAGGCAGAGAAGATATAGCATTTGCAGCCACCACACACAGTCATGGTTGCACCACTTCCCATCATGCATCCGGGCAGAACAGTTAAGTCGCTACAGTATCATTTACTGAAAGCTCAACAAATACACTAGATGGCAATATTTAGTCACAATATACAAACTCACATTTATCCTTTAAAAAGTACAAGTCGTTCTATCCGTGGATCCGTTTCACAGAAAAAATGTTAATAATGTTAATGCCATCTTGTGGATTTATTGTTATAATAAACAAATACAGTACTTATGTACCGTATGTTGAATGTATATATCCGTCGTCTTATCTTTCCATTCCAACAATAATTTACAGAAAAATATGGCACATTTTAGAGATGGTTTGAATTGCGATTAAATACGATTAATTACCTTTTAAGCTGTGTTTAACTCGATTTAAAATTTGAATCGTTTGACAGCCCTAGTTAAATGTACACCTTATGCCTAATATATACATAACACAATAAAACAGAATTGTTGTGGAACTCAAAATGTTGACTGGACAGTTACGAACTATGCACATTAAATCATTAGTAACATCAAATATTACACAATACACCAAAGTATATCAGTAGCCGTGTCCTTAAGTCTTTCTGATAGTTTCCCCCTGACCTTTTTACTGCAATAATATAATGAAAACCTGAAATTAATTATGGCTTTTAGTTTTGGCCACCTCAAGATTTTAAGTGGCCCCATCTGGCCACCCCTATGAAAAATTTCTGGAGGCGCCACTGAGTTTCCATCATGATAAAAATAAATAAGTATAACAGTGTATTTGTCCACTAATCCATTTATCAGGTCGTACCTAATTTACCGCATCAACGACATGCTCAAGTCATTTCCTCCATCTTTTTTTTTTTTACCTTAATTTTTATTTCAGTTCATTGACCTCCGGAATAATTCCACATGAACTTTGATTACTGCTCATTTGCATAATTATTGGTTCGAGTCAGTATGCGTTCCTCTTTTCTTTCTCTTGTATTTAGGTTAGAGATAAATGAGCAGCAGCAGTGAGAGGGAGTTGAATAAATTGAGATTTGCGTGATGCAATTTACCAAATCTGTGCAAACGGGAGGAAAAAAGTCAAGCCACATGCCATCAGGTCTGCTGGTAAAAAAAGAGGACACACAGGCACACTAGTGACATCCAGTGGCCTTTCAGGAGTGGTGTGTTGCTAACTGTGATACTATGAAAGACATTTGAATTAAAAAAAAAGGGGTATTCACATGTCACCTCATGTACATTTTGGGTCACTTCCTGTTTGTTAGCCTTTGCTTTGTTTTTAATGCATTTCTGGGTCACTTCCTTTTGATTTTGGGTCGTTTTCTGTTGGTTTCAGGGCACTTATAGGCCACTTTTTGCTCTTTTTGAGTCACTTTCTGATGATTTTGTAGCATTCACGTGTCACGTCCAGTACATTTTGTGTAACATCCTGTTCATTGTTTTTAGCCGCACTGCATTGATTTCGGCACATTTTCCCCAACCCAAAAATTCATAACTGTCATGAACCTGCGTAATATTACATTACGTTGTAGTACATTACACCAAGGGCGTAGGTTTGGTCTCAATATTGGTAGGGATAATAAAACAGCATAACCTGCATGTACACTTTTGCTGCAGGCCGGACATTATTAATAAGACCAAACAGACTGGGTGAATGGGGGTCAGGGCTACATTTCCCACCAATATGAACCTAATTAATTGATAGGCTAAATGATCAATGCAATGCAATATAAATCTGTAATATATCGACTTTCACACTGCAAATTTACTGTATATCATCTTAATCTGATAATTGTTCTTAAATCTAGTCGAAAAATGTTCGCTATCTTGTTTTGAGTGTTAAAGGCTATTTAACAGATTGTGTCATATTATTCCACTTATTTTAAGTGAATATTACTATTTGTTCTTGTTACACCCATACATCTAAAAATTGTTCACCTAAGTCAGGGGTCCCCAAACTACAGCCCGCGGGCCGTATCCCGCCCGCCTCCACATTTGATCCGGCCCCCTGAACATTTCAAAAAAATTTTTTTTTACTTGTGTTATTTATTTCCTGTCTTTTTCTGTGAAGAACCCAGAGAGGGGGGTATTTGGTTATTATCCATTTAATTAATAGTGTTATTATTAAATTATGTTACAGTGCCTTGCAAAAGTATTTGGCCCCCTTGAACCTTGCAACCTTTCGCCACATTTCAGGCTTCAAACATAAAGATATAAAATTTTAATTTTTTGTCAAGAATCAACAACAAGTGGGACACAATCGTGAAGTGGAACAAAATTTATTGGATTATTTAAACTTTTTTAACAAATAAACTGAAAAGTGGGACGTACAATATTATTCGGCCCCCTTGCGTTAATACTTTGTAGCGCCACCTTTTGCTCCAATTACAGCTGCAAGTCGCTTGGGGTATGTTTCTATCAGTTTTGCACATCGAGGGACTGACATTCTTGCCCATTCTTCCTTGCAAAACAGCTCGAGCTCAGTGAGGTTGGATGGAGAGTGTTTGTGAACAGCAGTCTTCAGCTCTTTCCACAGATTCTCGATTGGATTCAGGTCTGGACTTTGACTTGGCCATTCTAACACCTGGATACGTTTATTTTTGAACCATTCCATTGTAGATTTGGCTTTATGTTTTGGATCATTGTCCTGTTAGAAGATAAATCTCCGTCCTAGTCGAAGGTCTTGTGCAGATACCAACAGGTTTTCTTCCAGAATGTTCCTGTATTTGGCTGCATCCATCTTCCCTGTCCCTGCTGAAGAAAAGCAGGCCCAAACCATGATGCTGCCACCACCATGTTTGACAGTGGGGATGGTGTGTTCAGGGTGATGAGCTGTGTTGCTTTTACGCCAAACATATCGTTTTGCATTGTGGCCAAAAAGTTCAATTTTGGTTTCATCTGACCAGAGCACCTTCTTCCACATGTTTGGTGTGTCTCCCAGGTGGCTTGTGGCAAACTTCAAATGAGACTTTTTATGGATATCTTTGAAAAATGGCTTTCTTCTTGCCACTCTTCCATAAAGGCCAGATTTGTGCAGTGTACGACTGATTGTTGTCCTATGGACAGACTCTCCCACCTCAGCTGTAGATCTCTGCAGTTCATCCAGAGTGATCATGGGCCTCTTGGCTGCATCTCTGATCAGTTTTCTCCTTGTTTGAGAAGAAAGTTTGGAAGGACGGCCGGGTCTTGGTAGATTTGCAGTGGTCTGATGCTCCTTCCATTTCAATATGATGGCTTGCACAGTGCTCCTTGAGATGTTTAAAGCTTGGGAAATCTTTTTGTATCCAAATCCGGCTTTAAACTTCTCCACAACAGCATCTCGGACCTGCCTGGTGTGTTCCTTGGTTTTCATAATGCTCTCTGCACTTTAAACAGAACCCTGAGACTATCACAGAGCAGGTGCATTTATACGGAGACTTGATTACACACAGGTGGATTCTATTTATCATCATCGGTCATTTAGGACAACATTGGATCATTCAGAGATCCTCACTGAACTTCTGGAGTGAGTTTGCTGCACTGAAAGTAAAGGGGCCGAATAATATTGCACGCCCCACTTTTCAGTTTTTTATTTGTTAAAAAAGTTTAAATTATCCAATAAATGTTGTTCCAATTCATGATTGTGTCCCACTTGTTGTTGATTCTTGACAAAAAAATTAAATTTCATATCTTTATGTTTGAAGCCTGAAATGTGGCGAAAGGTTGCAAGATTCAAGGGGGCCGAATACTTTTGCAAGGCACTGTATATCTGTATACAGTACATGTGATATCTACCATGTCTACCATATCTACCATAACATGCGGGCGTAGTTTGTAGGCTATCAGCTACAACATGTATTATTGGATTTACCTAGCATCGCGTTTGCTCGGCTTCACAACTTTCTTGCCTCCTCCCCACTCCTGCTCTGCTCTGTCGTCTCGGTGAGTCCGTCTCCCTCAGACTTTTCGACCAATATAGTAACGCATAGTAACGCATGCCTTTCTGTCCTCAGTAACGGTAACGGCGTTGCCAAGATGAGAAAAGTAATTAATTAGATTAGCCACTACTGAAAAAAAATAACGCCGTTAGTAACGCCGTTATATTGTAACGCCGTTATTAACAATACTGCTTAATCCCGCTCAAAATTTTCTGCCTGAATAAATTAAACATAACAGGGGAAAAAAATAAAAAATAAAAATGAAAAAAAATTAAAAAATGGAGCCTTCCTTAAGGTAAAACACTACTGCTTTGTCCACAAGCACAACCAAACTCAACAAAAAATGAAAGCTCCTTTGGGCTGCTTTAAGACCGCATAAATAAAATAAAAATGAAAACCGGGGCGAAGGGAGTAAAACTTGATTCACTACATTTCTTACAGTTTAATTAACGTTGTAGAGAACATCCAGGAGGACATTTCTCCCAAAGCAGCTTCGTCCTTGAATTCGAGAGATTCGCACAGATTACTGTGGCGCAACCAGGGGGTGGCCACGGCCACCCCTATAAATTTGTCGGCCACCCCACTGGCCAACCCGCTTGCCAGTATATCGTTAGATTGTTGTAGCCTCAGTTAAGCATTTCTTCCCAAATGCACAGCCAGGACTATGGACTATGGATTATGGACTATGCACACTAAAACAGGGGTGCCCATCCGTCGGCATTTGCTACTGGGCTGCACAGAAATAATATTTTATTAACGACCGCATTCTGGCCAAATTAACTTTGGCCTGTGCCCCTGCTTAACACATCAATATCCCTGTCTACTTTAGATATAATACTACAGTAAAGATTAGAATGTCGTCATGGAAATTCATTGATTGGACTGCAAGCAGTACATCTTGTTTTGTAAATATAATATATCTATCTGCGTTTGTCCTCCATAATAACTTATGACTAGGCCCTGGGCGCAGCACATTTGTTCCTCCACACAAGCGAAAATGACTGGAAAACAGACGTCTTTGGAGAGATTTTTTACGGCGAAAAAGGGCACCTGACTAGCCAGAAGATGAGCCTACAACCTCGAATACCCACGTACTGCGAAGGAGTGGATTCGTGACTGTTGAAATTCGCCTCCCCAGACAAGCCGCACGGAAACAGCGACAGCTGAACAAAGTGCCGCTCTGTCGATGCTGCCTCCGCGCGCCAACCGGGAAGGCGGAACTTCGCGCGTTCACCTCTGATATTAACCCTTTGTACTGACTCCATGTTCCAAAAGTTTGAAAAAGACTCGCCGAAAGCAGGTTGACAATCTATTCGTCGACAATGGTCAAAAACAAGGCAAAAACAGACGACGGAGGGACAATTCTGGATCCAAAACAAGGCTACATGTTTCCGAGCAAAGTTTACATTACAAAGTAAACACTACAAACTTTCTTTAAATAAAGAAATGCACATTAGCTGCACGTTAGCTGCACAACAACTGCAGCCGCCCTCCTCCGGGGAACGAACTGTAAATTGCTCTCCGCCGGGCGGTTTGCCGATCCCCGAAGACAATCGACAACCCAATCGTCATGTCAAATAATCCGGGCTAGTTATGTGTGATTTTCCGCTTCGAAGACTTTGAAACATCACTCGGTTCGGGTTAGCATGTCGGCTAGCTGTCACGCCTCTTGGTTTGTTTACATTCTGCGAAGCCGGGGATGGGAAATGACATATGTCCGATTTAGGTGTCATAAAATATCGTTCGGGAGGTGCGACAGTAAAGGTGAAGTCGTCAGTTTTTACCATTGTGGAGTAATTTTGCCATGTCGTCCTGAATAAGTGCATTTTTATGATTTCATATTCCATTTAGGACAAGACTGTTGTTTGTCATGACCATGCCATTTATTTAGCAAATGGGGAAAATACTTGGATAAAAAGAATATCCTGTAAAAATATTGGAGTAGAGAGACTGAAACAATGACATTTTGCAGCTCTCTTCATCACGTTTTCCTCGTTCTGAATAATTCCCCCTCAATGGGCTGTATAGTAAAACCGATGAGCCCATTCTCCCGCTGACGTCATCCACCTGTTGGGGACGCTAGAACCCTATAATGATAGGCGTGGCTAACCGGCAGATTAAAAGACTAATTTCTTGTCATCTGGGTTTTGCTACATTGTTGTATATAGTCGAATCATCTCAAAATATGATTCTAATTCACATAATAATGCTATTTAAGACTTTTTTTCTCCTGTCGTATGCTCTTTAATGTAACACTGATGCAGGTCGGACTTACAGTAGCAAAATTACCGGTGGTGATGAGTTCCCCACTTCCACAACATTAACGTCTCTTTACATTACTTACAGTGGGTGATGCTGGCGGGAAAAAACTTCTAATATCCCTATTCTTCGAAGGGGGACGAGGAGGTGCCATGTTGTATTTCTGTCGGGGGCGGGGAAGTATTTTGTCAAGTCATCAGCCAATCAAACATGCATTTGAGGGGAAGAAATGAGTACTCTGAAGACCACTGCCACTTTTGCCCACCCGTGTGATTCCCGCCAACTTGGGTCATGACATTAAAGTTGTTTAGCGGACAAAGAGGAACATTCAAGAGGCAAATTTCTCCGCTATGTTTTGGTAATGTCAAGACTAACAACAGGAATAACATCTCCAATGCCAAGAATAGGAGGCTAAAATTTACAGCTAACAGTACAAAAACAGTGGAAATGGAACTAGAGCACTGAAAAAAGTGGTATTATTGGCTGTGATTTTAACTGTCTGTAGATGTAACTTCATGTAGGCGGCAGGAGCTCGGTCCTTGGAGACCAAAGGGCTCATGGTTTAACTGTGGTGGTTGTAAACCAAAAATAAGAAAATTTAACGATACATATTTTTCTTTTTTTCTTTGCAAACCCTGCCCTCTTTTCTCTTTCACATAAAAAAGACTTTTGTTGATAATTAGTGGGAAAAACATAGGCTTTAAAGGCGTTTATGAGCAATTGCCAAATATGGACTTCACAGAGTCTTTTTACAAGCCTCGACGACGATATCGTCCGATTTGATGTGGATTTGCGGCCGCTCATTTTGTGAAGGTGGAGAGGGGATGGCGTTAATGTACTGCAGTCCCTGTTTTCAATTTCACACTCAATGACTTCCATGTGGCGGCGCTTAATTGGCGCATCAACAGGGGACTTTGGATCGGCATGTTCGCGCGTGCCTAGCAAAATATTGCGTTCAGTGGTCATATCGGAATCTGAAAACAAAAGGGTCATTTGTAGATTAGGTTAAATATGGGATTAATATGAGGAATACCCAATTTCATTTGCTTTTATTTTTGGCTTAGCATTTCTGGTCGATTCGTCCAATGAAAAATTTTTCCGATATAGTGCAACTCCAGAAATCCTATAACAATATCAAACCAATACAGATATAGATAGATATTACGGGTAATTGTACTGTGATGCCTCATAATAATGCTCACATAACAAATCCAAAGCATCTTAGTATGGAGACATTTAATGGTTAATAGGCATTAACCGCTATGTTGCATTAAACAATACTGTAACTTTGTCTTGAAATATTTACATTAAATGAATGATAACTGCCCGGTTTTTGAGTTGAACCAAGAATTGAGATGATTTAACGTTAATTTCTATAGACTTTCTGCGATTTAAGCATTTATTTGCATGAATTTTCAACTTAAAAAGCTCTTTGTTCCGTGACGGCTGCCATGCTTGATTAAACAATACCGTAATTTTGGCTTGAAATATTTATATAAAATGAACAATAACTGCCTTTTTTTTTTTGTTTTTTTTTTTTTGCTTTTAACTAAGAATCGAGACAGTTTTACATTCATATCCATAGAAATTCCGTGATTTAAGCATTTATTTGCAAGAATTTTTTACTTAAAAAGCTCTTTGTTTTGTGACGGCCGCCATGTTAGATTAAACAATACCATAATTTTGGCTTGAAATATTTAAATAAAATGAACAATAATTGCCCGTTTTTTGCTTTTAACCAAGAATTGAGATTTTACATTCATATCTACAGAAATTCCGTGATTTAAGCATTTATTTGCAATAATTTTTTACTTAAAAAGCTCTTTGTTTTGTGATGGCCGCCATGTTAGATTAAACAATAACGTAATTTTGGCTTGAAATATTTAAAAACAATGAACAATAAGTGCCCGGTTTTTGAGTTGAACCAAGAATTGAGATGGTTCAATGTTCATTTCTAAAGAATTTATGCGATTTAAGCATTTATTTTCATGAATTTTCAACTTAAAAAGCTCTTTGTTCTGTGACGGCTGCCATGTTTGATTAAACAATACCGTAATTTTGGCTTGAAATATTTATATAAAATGAACAATAACTGCCCGTTTTTTTTTGTTGTTTTTTTTTTTTTTGCTTTTAACTAAGAATTGAGACTGTTTTACATTCATATCCATAGAAATTCTGTGATTTAAGCATTTATTTGCAAGAACTTTTTTACCTAAAAAGCTCTTTGTTTCTTGATGACCGCCATGTTAGATTAAATAATACTGTAATTTTGGCTTGAAATATTTAAATAAAATGAAGAATAACTGCTCGTTTTCTGCTTTTAACCAAGAATCGAGATTTCACGTTCATATCTATAGAAATTCCGTGATTTAAGCATTTATTTGCAATAATTTTTTACTTAAAAAGCTCTTTGTTTTGTGATGGCCGCCATGTTAGATTAAACAATAACGTAATTTTGGCTTGAAATGTTTAAAAACAATGAACAATAAGTGCCCGGTTTTTGAGTTGAACCAAGAATTGAGATGGTTCAATGTTCATTTCTAAAGAATTTATGCGATTTAAGCATTTATTTTCATGAATTTTCAACTTAAAAAGCTCTTTGTTCTGTGACAGCTGCCATGTTTGATTAAACAATACCGTAATTTTGGCTTGAAATATTTATATAAAATGAACAATAACTGCCCGTTTTTTTTTTGTTGTTGTTTTTTTTTTTTGCTTTTAACTAAGAATTGAGACTGTTTTACATTCATATCCATAGAAATTCTGTGATTTAAGCATTTATTTGCAAGAACTTTTTTACCTAAAAAGCTCTTTGTTTCTTGATGACCGCCATGTTAGATTAAATAATACTGTAATTTTGGCTTGAAATATTTAAATAAAATGAAGAATAACTGCTCGTTTTCTGCTTTTAACCAAGAATCGAGATTTCACGTTCATATCTATAGAAATTCCGTGATTTAAGCATTTACACTGCCTTGCAAAAGTATTCGGCCCCCTTGAATCTTGCAACCTTTCGCCACATTTCAGGCTTCAAACATAAAGCTATGAAATTTAATTTTTTTGTCAAGAAACAACAACAAGTAGGACACAATCGTGAAGTGGAACAACATTTATTGGATAATTTAAACTTTTTTAACAAATAAAAAACTGAAAAGTGAGGCGTGCAATATTATTCGGCCCCTTTACTTTCAGTGCAGCAAACTCACTCCAGAAGTTCAGTGAGGATCTCTGAATGATGTAATGTTGTCTTAAATGACCGATGATGATAAATAGAATCCACCGGTGTGTAATCAAGTCTCCGTATAAATGCACCTGCTCTGTGATAGTCTCAGGGTTCTGTTTAACCCTTTAACACCGAACGTGTCGGCAGCGACGCGTTTACGCATGTCGTCTTTGAAGCTTCGTCACGCTGTAATTACGTCACCCACGTGCCGCTGGTTGGTCTCATTTGAAAGTGCGGAAGTTGATGTCCACGCCAGTTTTTATTTGAAGTCAATCGACCGAGAAAAACGTGAGATAATGTCATTTGAGTTTTATAGTTTTATTGCACTCATAAATATGCATTAAAACGCTGCATGTACCATGTATCTATCTCCATATTCCCATCATTTCTTGTCCTTTTTCAAAACCGAAAGCAGCACAAATGACCACATATCCCAAGATTCGTTGTGATGTCAAGAAGGACGAACCGAATGTAAACATTTTTCATAAATTGGCGAGCTAGGCGCCAACTAAGGAAAAGGAGGCATGAACACCAGTTGGATTGCGCGAGCGACTATGAAACGTGCAGAATGAATCGAAAACTAAATTTAGCGCAAGCTAATGCATTTTTTCATCAACTCAAGGAATAGGATGAGCTGCATTTGTCGTAGTTTTCCTCGGATAATTCGGCGTCTCGGCGAGTAGAAGTGACAGCAGCGCTCAAACGGCAGAAGAGTAGGCTGTGTGACGTTGTATGTGACGCAGCTCAGTGACCTGTTCAAAAACAAACTTTATTGAGTGCGCAAAAAAAAAAAAAAAAAAAAAAAAAAAAAAAAAAAAAACTATCGGGTCGCATGCCTGAAAAAATTGAACTGAACTACTTGTCAATATTTTTGAAAATACTTATTTTCAATGTTATATTTTTTTTTTCTTCACTATGAATCTTTTCAATTTTTATATAGATGTGTGTTCGAGAAGCTTGATTGCATGTACGTATACTTTAGATAAGGTGATGGGTATAATACCTAACTTCACAAAGAGATATCCTCCAAACCTTTTTTGTGTTAGATGATGTATATAATTTTTTTCTCACTATTTTGCACTGTATATAACCTGTTTTGACCATAGTATGTGTAAAGGCCAAAAACGCGTATGACCTTACCCGCTGTTTGTGTTGAATAGTCAAACATAAAACTATTCAATCTTATTTTTTTCTATTGAATGTTTATCCAAACAAGTTGAATAAATATTATTAAGCTTCAAAACGGTTGGTCGAGCATGTTTGCTTGTCAATGGGACACCAACATTACAAATTTTGAAAAAAATATTTTGGGATTTATTTGTCTTTTTGGGTCCAAAATGTGGATTATAATTGGTCAGTGAAGAAAACAACAGTTTGGACATAAAGTTCAAGGTGTCCTGAAAAAAGGGACCCAACTTGGCCATTGTGAACAATTTTTTCTCTGAAATATAAAGGCCACATCAAATGCATGCAAATTCGGCCAAAATCGCCTTAGGTGTTAAAGGGTTAAAGTGCAAAGAGCTTTATGAAAACCAAGGAACACACCAGGCAGGTCCGAGATACTGTTGTGGAGAAGTTTAAAGCCGGATTTGGATACAAAAAGATTTCCCAAGCTTTAAACATCTCAAGGAGCACTGTGCAAGCCATCATATTGAAATGGAAGGAGCATCAGACCACTGCAAATCTACCAAGACCCGGCCGTCCTTCCAAACTTTCTTCTCAAACAAGGAGAAAACTGATCAGAGATGCAGCAAAGAGGCCCATGATCACTCTGGATGAACTGCAGAGATCTACAGCTGAGGTGGGAGAGTCTGTCCATAGGACAACAATCAGTCGTACACTGCACAAATCTGGCCATTATGGAAGAGTGGCAAGAAGAAAGCCATTTCTCAAAGATATCCATAAAAAGTCTCGTTTAAAGTTTGCCACAAGCCACCTGGGAGACACACCAAACATGTGGAAGAAGGTGCTCTGGTCAGATGAAACCAAAATTGAACTTTTTGGCCACAATGCAAAACGATATGTTTGGCGTAAAAGCAACACAGCTCATCACCCTGAACACACCATCCCCACTGTCAAACATGGTGGTGGCAGCATCATGGTTTGGGCCTGCTTTTCTTGAGCAGGGACAGGGAAGATGGTTAAAATTGACGGGAAGATGGATGCAGCCAAATACAGGAACATTCTGGAAGAAAACCTGTTGGTATCTGCACAAGACCTGAGACTGGGACGGAGATTTATCTCCCAACAGGACAATGATCCAAAACATAAAGCCAAATCTACAATGGAATGGTTCAAAAATAAACGTATCCAGGTGTTAGAATGGCCAAGTCAAAGTCCAGACCTGAATCCAATCGAGAATCTGTGGAAAGAGCTGAAGACTGCTGTTCACAAACACTCTCCATCCAACCTCACTGTGCTCGAGCTGTTTTGCAAGGAAGAATGGGCAAGAATGTCAGTCTCTCGATGTGCAAAACTGATAGAAACATACACCAAGCGACTTGCAGCTGTAATTGGAGCAAAAGGTGGTGCTACAAAGTATTAACGCAAGGGGGCCGAATAATATTGCACGCTCCACTTTTCAGTTTTTTATTTGTTAAAAAAGTTTCAATTATCCAATAAATGTTGTTCCACTTCACGATTGTGTCCCACTTGTTGTTGATTCTTGACAAAAAATTAAAATTTTATATCTTTATGTTTGAAGCCTGAAATGTGGCGAAAGGTTGCAAGGTTCAAGGGGGCCGAATACTTTTGCAAGGCATTGTAACAATAGTTCCTTTTGTTACTGTCGTGTTGACAGCGATGAGCTCTCAGGGATTTCCGACTTACGTTCTCACTTTCATTTTACCGTATCAATCCATGGAAGAAACATTTATTCATCATGAGGAAACGAGCAAGTTATACAGCAGCCTTTAAAAGAAAAGTCACATCTGTTTTGTTTTCTCCTAGATTCTGGTAAGTTGGAGAAGTTGTCAAATCATATTATTACCGTAAATATTGTCAGTTTACGGTAATGTTTTGAACTACCAATGTGCTATGCTTGTGCTGTGTTTCACCAGTCAGTAAAATGACATCTCTGTATCTGTACACGAGCTCTGTTTTCTTGTATTATTCTATTTATTGGTGCTAAAATTAGGGTGTGCGTTATAAACGGGTACAATAATTTTCCCTAGATTTTACAAGTAAATTTGGGGTGTGCATTATACACGGGTGCGCCTTATATTCGGGAAATTACGGTAATTTTAGCTATAAATGTTTATGTAAAATGAACTATAACTGCCCTTTTTTTTTTTTTTTTTTTTTTTTTTGCTTTTAACCAAGAATCGAGACTGTTTCACATTCATATCTATAGAAATTCCGAGATTTAAGCATTTATTAGCAAGAATTTTCTACTTAAAAAGCTCTTTGTTTTGTGACTGCCACCAGTTTGGGTTTTGTATCTCTACACAATAGCGGAATTCAACCTAAATAAATTGTGATTGTATGTAGCAAAATGCAAATTTCGCTTTTGTTGGGTAAAATTAAGACTGATGCGAAAATTGATTGATTTATGAGCTGTTGAAAACTTGCACTAAATGAAAAAAAATAATTAAGTTGCTATTTTGAGCAAAAATTATATTGATCCCGAAAATATAGGTGATTATCTCTGCATTTGGAGATTTTTGTGTATTTAGCATAAAATTAGAAAAATTTTATAGCCAGTTTAAGTTTTGTTATACTTGTATAAAAAAATCGGGATTTTGAATTTTTTTATGTCGCTGCTCAAGGAAGGTGTCTGTTTTGGATTTTGGTCATTAGCGGCTTTAGTTTTGAAAATATTTGAATTTTTAGTTTTTAAAAATAGCCCCCCCCCCCATGGATCGGCCCTGAGCCCAGTGTCCCATCAACTGATAGTGAAGTCTATGATTTTAACCATCTAAAACTGTCAAAAATACAGTTTTTACCTCACCCAATAAGAAATGTTATGATTCCAAATAGATACATAAAACAAAAAAGAAATTGCTTATTTTAATATTGCTATAATCACCACAATTTTGTATTTTTTCCTAAAAACAAACAAAAAAAAAATGTTCTTTGCAAATAATTTTGTCAACTATCATTTAATGATAATCCTCTAAAATAAAGTCAATAGCTTTCAAATAAACTAATTTAAAGACAAATATGGCAAAATATATGCAAAAATATTACACAACACTTAAGAGAGTAGTGAATGGAATGGTCCTAAGGATTCCAGTCTGTGAATGAGTGCGTGTGTCGTAGTGAACATAACTGCTTCAATCACCCTCCATTTTTTGTGAGTGGAACAACAGAGACTTTTTATAACACTTCAACCTCCACAAGTGCACTTAGCAAACCCTTAGAAACAACAACTTCAATAGGCTTTAGAGTGCAGAAAATCTTTTCAACAACGTCGACATCTGGAAGTGGAAACAACAAAGAGGAACTGCTCCACTTTCTAAGACCATATTCGGTTAAATGCCGAGAGACCTCCATAACTAATGTAAATGCATCTTTTTAGGGTAGCGGTCATCAAAGTGGATTTTAAGTCTTAGAATGGAAAAAGCTTAGACTTTGAAAGGGGTCAAAAGGGGACATCAGTGTCAAGCGGTGAATAATTACGTTTCAATGCCACAGATGGCGGTAGTCGTCCAATCCATTTGCACTGGTGGGGGCTGGTAGCGATCGAATGATCATAAATATACAACACAATATAGTTAGAAAAAAGATAAAGCACACTCGGTGATGAATCATTCATTTGTAACTGTCAGACGAGTAAACAGAGAGGTTCCAGCTGATCTGTGACACAAATATACATAACAGAAAATGGATGGATGGAATCCCCGTCCTGAATGAACCCATTATAGAGTACAGTAATTTTCGGACTATAAGCCGCTACTTTTTCCCTTAATTTTGAATCCTGCGGCTTATAGTCAAGTGCGGCTTATTTGTTGATTTTTTGGGGGGGTTAATAGGTAACACTTTATTGGACAGCGGCGTCATAAGACTGTCATAATTATGACTTGAAACTATCATGGACATAACTGAATGCTTATGTCATTAAGTGTCATCCGGCAAATGATGTCACTAACTCCATTTATGTCCAGCTCGGCTCAAGTTCATATCTATAGAAATTCCGAGATTTAAGCATTTATTAGCAAGAATTTTCTACTTAAAAAGCTCTTTGTTTTGTGACAGCCACCAGTTTGGGTTTTGTATCCCTCCACAATAGCGGAATTCAACCTAAATAAATTGTGATTGTATGTAGAAAAATGCAAATTTCGCTTTTGTTGGGTAAAATTAAGACGATTCTCTATGCTTTTTCAAGTATTACGTTTCTGATGTGAAAATTGAATGATTTATGAGCTGTTGAAAACTTGCACAAAATTAAAAAAAAAATTAAGTTGCTATTTTGAGCCAAAACTATATTGAGCCAGAAAATATAGGTCACTATCTCTGCATTTGGAGATTTTTGTGCATCTAGCATAAAATTTGAGAATTTTTATAGCCATTTTAAATTTTGTTATACTCGTATAGAAAAAAAAAAAAAAAAAATAGGTTAATAGGTAACACTTTATTGGACAGCGGCGTCATAAGACTGTCATAATTATGACTTGACACGATCATGGACATTACTGAATGCTTATGTCATTAAGTGTCATCCGGCAAATTATGTCACTAACTCCATTTATGTCCAGCTTGGATCTTTTACATCCATTCAGAAGTGGTAATTTGCTACATAACACTAAATGCCATCTGTTATAATCATTGATAAATGCTCATGACAATGTTATGTCATAATTATGATTGTATAATGACAGTCATAAGGCGCCACTGTCAAACAAGTGTGACCAAATACCATAACTAGCAATTAATGAAACAACTGGAACAGTAACTGAAGAAATAATCAGCACAGAGCATGAATTTTGATTGCTATTTACATCTCTAGTGCTGCAATGCATCCTAGGAAGTATGTTGGACGACAACAGTGTTGACAGCAGGTAGTAGCAGAGGTTGACTGTCTCCCCCAAGGGAGCAGTGATGGCCAAATGAACCTTCTTGAAGAAATGAAGCTTTGAACCAATTAGCTGCAAAGCTTCATGCTGGTTCACTTGATCTTATGACGTGTGATGCTGCTGTCAAAGTGTTACCGGTTACTATCTTTTGGTGTAAATATCCCATTACACAGTGAGGACAGCTGCAGCTAATAGTCCAGTGCGGCTTATCTATGAGCAAATGCTGTTTTCGTGCCAAATTTGGTGGGTAGCAGCTTATAGTCAGGTGCGTCTTATAGTGTGAAAATTACGGTAAGTGACTATTTGGGGTAATTTAAATATATACAGTATATGTAGTAAATAAACGATAAAGAAAAAATTAATATAGATAATCATGAATAGATACTCTAATACATACAGTGGGGCAAATAAGTATTTAGTCAACCGCCAATTGTGCAAGTTCTCCTACTTGAAAAGATTAGAGAGGCCTGTAATTGTCAACATGGGTAAAGCTCAACCATGAGAGACAGAATGTGAAAAAAAAATACAGAAAATCACATTGTTTGATTTTTAAAGAATTTATTTCCAAATTAGAGTGCAAAATAAGTATTTGGTCACCTACAAACAAGCAAAATTTCTGGCTGTCAAAGAGGTCTAACTTCTTCTAACGAGATCTAACGAGGCTCCACGCCTTACCTGTATTAATGGCACCCGTTTTAACTCATTATCGGTATAAAAGACACCTGTCCACAACTTCAGTCAGTCACACTCCAAACTCCACTATGGCCAAGACCAAAGTCGAAGGACACCAGAGACAAAATTATAGACCTGCACCAGGCGGGGGTGACTGAATCTGCAATTGGTAAAACGCTTGGTGTAAAGAAATCAACTGTGGGAGAGCTGGGACATAACAAAAGGCTACAGCCAGGAGCCTGATAATGATCCTGATTATTTGATTCAGGTGTGTTAGAGGAGGGAGACATTGAAAACAAGCTGGATAGGGGCTCTCGAGGATCGGACTTGGGCACCCCTGACCTATAGAGAGCTGAGACCACTGTAGCAAAGGCTACTGTCAGTAACACAATGCGCCACCAGGGACTCAAATCCTGCACTGCCAGACGTGTCCCCCTGCTGAAGAAAGTACACGTCCAGTCCCGTCTGCAGTTCGCTAGAGAACATTTGGATGATCCAGAAGAGGACTCGGTGAATGTGTTATGATCAGATGAAACCAAAATAGAACTTTTTGGAAGAAACACAGGAAAAAGAATTCTGAACTGCACCATACCCACTGTGAAGCATGGGGGCGGAAACATCATGCTTTGGGGCTGTTTTTCTGCAAAGGGACCAGGACGACTGATCTGTGTCAAGGAAAGAATGAATGGGGCCATGTATCGAGAGATTTTGAGTGAAAATCTCCTTCCATCAGCAAGGAGATTGAAGATGAGATGTAGCTGGGTCTTTCAGAATGACAATGATCCCAAACACACAGGCAGGGCAACAAAGGAGTGGCTTCGTAAGAAGCATTTCAAGGTCCTGGAGTGGCCTAGCCAGTCTCCAGATCTCAACCCCATAGAAAATCTGTGGAGGGAGTTGAAAGTCACGGGTTGCCCAACGACAGCCCCAAAACATCACTGCTCTAGAAGAGATCTGCATGGAGGAATGGGCCAAAATACCAGCAACAATGCGTGAAAAGCTTGTGAAGAGTTACAGAAAACATTCGGCCTCAGTTATTGCCAACAAAGGGTACATACAAAGTATTGAGATGAACTTTTGGTATTAATCAAATACTTATTTCCCACCATGATTTGCAAATAAATTCTTTAAAAATCAAACAATGTGATTTTCTGTTTTTTTTTTTTTTTTTTTCCAGTTTCTGTCTCTCATGGTTGAGGTTTACCCATGTTGACAATTACAGGCCTCTCTAATATTTTCAAGTGGGAGAACTTGCACAATTAGTGGTTGACTAAATACTTTTTTGCCCCACTGAATATATATTAACCCTTAATGCATTTTTACATATAACTTAAATATATATATATTAACTTCAATCAAAACAAAAAGCCAGCATTATACAGTAAAGCACTAGGGGCGACACTGCAGGGCCATCGACGGTGCTAGAGGTCCAATCCTTTTTAACTGGTGGGATCATTCACTGCTAGCCTCTGTGAGTCAAAATGGATTAGACTTCGAGCCCCTATAAAGGGTTAAGAACTCTTAAACATAACACACATTTGCTGGGGGTTCGAGTGGTGAGATGAAAGTAGGTGTCACTTGGGATGCTGTGCTCAGTGAACCATTAGAAGAGGGCCCCAACAAAGGAGGCCGAAGAGGTCAAATTAGTATACGTTGATTCATTCACACGTGAAATAAGAACACACGTGTGTAACTCCTAACTTTCCCAGCTCTAAAAGTTTGCATAATTGTGAATGTAAGCACAAAAGCAGGAAGCTAATCAACGGAAACCCATCTCATATTAATGTGATTTAATCCTGCTGTGCGGCAAAAACGTCACAGGGGCAGAACAAGCTGAAATCAACTTAATTTCCAACGAACGCCATGCTGCGCAGGCCCCGAGATGTGTTTGGTTTCCTCTTTGCTGAGCCCGCCTTCTTTACTTGTACCCCCCGGGATGGCGAGATCGCGGGGAAGACTCTTTCAGTTAAAAGTGAATGATGAATGCGAATGCAAATGGCGCCGTCAGCTCAATGTTTGTGTAGGAGCTAGCATGACGCACAGACAATTGAGATGGATATATGGAGAGACTCAACTCAACTTTGCACTGAAATATCACTGTCATTGCACTGCTAATGCCACAACATTGTCACATGCATCTCACTGAGTAATATGTTCCTCAGACATCAATCTCAGTCTGAGTACTGCATACAGTCCCTGACAAAAGTCTTGTCGCTTATCCATTTTGTAGAAACAATTGCTAATAACCTGACTTATAATTATTCTATCGCTTTCAGGAATGGCTCATATGAAAGCCAAGACCCTCCTAAATGATGTTGAATATACAAAAATATTTTTGTTTCACTGAAAAAAGATTTATCATTTAATGAAGACATTAAGGTCAAATTTTGGCAAGACAAAAGTTGTCGCCTACAGAAAGTACGGTGAAAATTGAACAAAAAAATCACTTCAAATACAAAAATATGTTCCATAACATAAGCGAATTAAGTAGTGGTGCTGTGAGATTCAATTTTAATATTTTGTATGACTTCAATGGGCTTTGGCAAGGATTCATACAATTTACTAATGAAGTCATCAGGAACATCAAAGAAAGCAGTCTTGCATGCCTCCCAGAGTTCATCAACATTCTTGGGTTTCGTCTTCCATGCTTCCTCGTTCATCCTACCCCAGACATGCTCAATGATGTTCATGTGTGGTGACTGGGCTGGCCAGTCCTGGAGGATCTTGATCTTCTTTGCCTTGAGGAACTTTGAGGTAGAGATTGAAGTATGCGATGGAGCACTATCCTGCTGCAGAATTTGTCCCTTTTTATGCTTAGGAATGCAAGAGGCAGCTAAGATTTGTTGACATTTCAGACTATTTATCCCTCAGGTTGCAGATGATTAAAAAACCGTGTGGCATTTGCCAAGGCCCACAGCCAGTCAAAATGATAGACACTGGAAAAGTGGCAAAAGGTGGATTTTTCAGATGAATCTTCCATTGAATTACACCACAGTCGCCACAAATATCGCAGGAGACCTACTGGAGCCCGCATGGATCAGAGATTCACTCAGAAAACAGTGAGGTTTGGTGGTTACATCATTACCAAAATCATGGTCTGGGGTTGCATCCAGTACGGGGGTGTGTGAGAGATATGCAGGGTGGAAGGCAACATAAATAGTCTGAAATATCAACAAATCTTAGCTGCCGCTTACATTCCTAACTATAAAAAGGGACAAATTCTGCAGCAGGATGGTGCTCCATCACATATTTCAATCAAGATCCTCCAGAACTGGCAAGCTCAGTCACCAGACATGAACATCATTGAGCATGTCTGGGGTAGGATGAGAGAGGAAGCATGGAAGATGAAACCCAAGAATGTTGATGAACTCTGGGAGGTATTCAAGACTACTTTCTTTGATGTTCCTGATGAGTTCATCAATAAATTGTATGAATCCTTGCTGAACCGCATGTATGCAGTCCTTCAAGCCCATGGAAGTCATACAAAATATTAAATTTGGATCTCACAGCACCACTACTTAATTCGCTTATGTAACTTATTTTTGTATTTGAAGTACATTTTTTGTTCAAATTTTCACACTGCTTTCTGTAGGCGACAAAACTTTTGTCTTGCCAAAATTTGACCTTTATGTCTTCATTAAATGATAAATCTTTTTTTCAGTGAAACAAATATATTTTGTGCATTCAGCATCATTTGGGAGGGTCTTAGCTTTCAAATGAGCCATTTCTGAAACCAATTGAATAATTAAAAGTCAGGTTATTAGCAATTGTTTCTACAAAATGGATAAGCGACGAGACTTGTCAGGGACTGGAGATTAAAAAAATATATACATATCCAACAAAAATATCAGCAGTTACTCACAATGTTACTCATTACTTGAGTATTCTTTTCACCAAATACTTTTTTACTTGTACTTGAGAACATATTTTGGAGGATTTTACTTCAGTAATAGCATTTTGAAGTAACACTACTCTTACTTGAGTAAAACCTTTGGCTACTCTACCCACTTCTGTCATTAACCATCAGTTTCTTTACGATACATTATCTATCAAGGCACCATTATAAATGCTTAATAAAGTTAAACACAATAAATTTATTGTTGATTTTGTTAGGTTTTGTGTTGGTTTTTTCCTTGTGTGACATGTCTCTGTGATTACTCGTTGATTTCACCTGTTGTGCCTGCTCCTAGTGAGTCCTCCTGTATTGTCCAGCTATTGCTCATTGTCTTGTTAACCCTTGTCTACATGTGTGTATATCAGCACCCAGTTTCTATTCACTCCTTGCTGCGTCATTGTCAATGTCAGCGTCTATCGCCACGTTCATGTCAGCGTTTTTCCCCAGTTCGTGTTCCTCGTCCTGCTTGGAAAGTAAGTTTATTTGTTAGCCTGACTTTTGTTAAGAATTTTTGGATTACCACAGCCTTTGTTTTTTGTTGGCTTGAAATAAATCATTTTTGAACCATCTATCTGCCTCGCCTCCCTTTCCCTGCATTTGGGTCCACACACAACCTGCCTGCCCCGCACTTCCTGACAGATTTGTTCACTGTTTACTCATAATCTATTATCTCGTTGTCATGGATAGTTATTATAAAGTGATACCAGTGATTTACTTCAAATATTTTATTTTCAACCAACAGAAAAGTTGAAAAAAAATCATAATTAAAGCTATTTCCTTTTTTCTCAATCGCTACGCCTTGGTCTCGACCAGATAAACTACATGTAATGGCAAGACAGATTGGACAAAATGTGATAGAAGTAATGTAGCATTAACATTTCTGGAGTGATTTAATTTCCTTACATTAACCTTCTGACTGAAAATAAAAAAAACGCATGAGTTGTCATCGCATAATTCCCTGAAAAGAAAAAAAGAAATTCCACTAAAAATAGTTCAGCGTCTCCTTCCTGTTGTGAAGGACAAAAGGTTGGAAAATATCGCGGTCGTCGCATCTGTGTCTCGTGTAACCAAGGAAACAGGAAGTTTGGCAGTAATTACAAAAGCGAGGCGGCAGAGAAATTCACAGGGGAGCCAAACTAAACAAAAAAAGTCAAAGACTTGTCTTTTTACAACTGCATGTTTGTTGCTGCAGCGATGCTTGTAACTTTAGCGCTGTCTTTTATGATGGTGGAAACAATTAATGCTTTAAAGCACACACAAACACAATGTTGATGATTGATGACTGGCCTCGGGCTGTCCCTCTATCTGAACTTCCTGGTTTTAAGTCACGTTTCCTGCACGGGTCATTTCGGTGTTCAGCGATGTGATTAAGTTGCCCGGATGAGGTCATGATGCACTCTGGGGTCTTCACGCAGGTAAGAGACCTTTGAGCAGAGTCCCTGGTGGTCCAACTGGCGTGGTTAAAGTCATGAGTTTTTTTGTGGCTGTGCTAGCCAGGAGATATATTCTCATATTGGTCTTCAGTGGCATCCTCAAAATATTCAGTTGGTAGCCATTGACAGTGACAGACAAACCAGATACTGTATCCTCAAAAATTAACCGTTTCCATATTACAGTGGGTAACATTGAAATTAAAGTGCATGTGACACGAAAAGCATGTTTATTTCATAATACACGCGGTATTTTATGCTCCTGAATGATATGGACCGCTTGGATGTGTGTGGAAGCGATCGCTATATTTATTTAGTTTTTCGAATCCCGCGCCATGAAAATGAGTGACTTCCGGCTTCGGTCTTGCATTGACGAGGAGGGCGCTGTGACATGCATGGGTGAAGGAGTCCTCTTCACTAAACAGCCATACTGTTGTGTATGAGGACTAAAGATTCAGCTGATTTTGCGGATTAATACATCTATTTTTCGCATCATGCCAACCAAACTGCTGCAGAAAAATCTTGCTTTATGAGGGAGAGGCGTGTGCGCCTTTTTGGAGTTTCAAAAGGTTGGATATTGGCCAAAACAAGCCCTACTACTGTGGGACCATTGGACTTACGAGGAAGTGAGTAAACATCTTGTTTTGTATTATGTCAAATACGAATACAGCGATTACAAAGTAAACACTCCAAACTTTCTTTGAATAAAGGACTACTTACGTTTGATCATTGATAGGCATATAAAAAGCTCTCCTCATGCACATTAGCTGCACGTTAGCTGCACAACAACTGCAGCCGCCCTCCTCCGGGGAACGAACTGTAAATTGCTCTCCGCCGGGCGGTTTGCCGATCCGCAAAGAATCGACAACCCAGTCGTCATGTCAAATAATCCGGGCTAGTTTTGTGTGATTTTCCGCTTCGAAGACTTTGAAACATCATTCGGTTCAGGTTAGCATGTCGGCTAGCTGTCACGCCTCTTGGTTTGTTTACATTCTCCGAAGCCGGGGAAGGTAAATGACTTATGTCCGATTTAGGTGTCATAAAATATCGTTCGGGAGGTGCGACAGTAAAGGTGAAGTCAACAGTTTTGACCATTATAGAGTAATTTTGCCATGTCGTCCTGAATAAGTGCATTTTTATTATTTCATATTCCAATTAGCACAAGACTTATTTGTCATGACCATGCCATTTATTTAGCAATTGGGGAAAATACTTGGATAAAATGAATATCCTGTAAAAATGTTGAAGTAAAGAGACAGAAACAATGACATTTTGCTGCTCTCTTCGTCGCGTTTTCCTCGTTCTGAATAATTCCCCCTCAATGGGCTGAATATTAAAACCGATGAGCCCAGTCACCCGCTGACGTCATCCACCTGTTGGGGACGCTAGAGCCTTATGATGGTAGGCGTGGCTAACCGGCAGATTAAAAGACTAATTTCTCGTCATCTGCGCTTTTCTAAATTGTTGTATATAGTCGTATCGTCTCAAAATATTATTCTAATTCACATAATAATGCTATTTAAGACTTTTTTTCTCTGGTCGTATGCGCTTTAAGGAAACAGCTAAAGTTGTTGTTCATAGATAAGCCGCACCGTACTATTAGATGCAGCTGTCCTCACTGTATTGTGGGGTATTCACACTAAAAGATAACACTTTATTTGACAGCGGTATCATAAGACTGTCATAAGATCAAATGAACTACTATGAAGCTTGGCTGCAAAGCTTCATTGCCTCAAGAAGCTTCATTTGGCCATCAAGGCTCCCTTGGGGGAGACTGTCAGCCTCTGCTGCCACCTGCTGTCAACACTGTTATTGCTCAACATGCCTCTAAGCATGCATTGCAGCGCTACAGATTTAAACAATCAAAATTCATGTTCTGTGTTATTTGTTTCTTCAGTTAGTGCTCCAGTTGTTTCATTAATTGCTAGTTATGGTATTTAGTAACACTTTGACAGTGGCGCCATATGACCGTCATAAGACAATCATAATTATTACATTACACTGTCATGAGCATTAATGAATGCTGATAACAGCTGTCATCTAGTGTTATCCGGAAAATTATCGCACTTTTAAATCGATGTAAAAGATCCAAGCTGGACATAAATTTATGCGGACATAATTTGCCGGATGATACTTAATGACATCTGTCATCAGCATTCAGTAATGCCCGTGATAGTGTCATGTCATAATTATGACGGTCTTATGACTCCGCTGTCAAATAAAGTGTTACCTATCAACCCAAATAAATCAATAAATAAGCCACACTGCACTATAAGCCGCAGGATTCAAAATGAAGGGGAAAATATTGCGGCTTTCAGTCCGAAAATGCCAGTAGCTCAAATAATTAAGAAAGAAAGAAAGAAAAAAAGATTCTTTGCGAATTAAAAATCAAAGTCAACCCTCGGTGAGTGACACTTAACTGATTCAATGCCCGCTCCCACCTCCTTCTAATTGTGGTGTTGCGTGCAGACAGTAACTGTTGTGTGCAGGGGGCGTCATTGCAACGTTAGGGCACCAATTATTATAGTAGACAATCACTCATGTGCCTGACCCTGCCAGGAGCCACCATTGCTGGGAGGGCTGGCAGCGTTCGGTTGATCTGACTGCCTAGCTCCATCAGTGGCAACCAATTAGTTAAGCTTGACAATAGAAAATTTCTAAAACCTCTGATAATGGAGAACATTTATAAACACACACAAAGACACAGCTTACAAAAACAGACCAATCTTACGCCGATTATTATGGCACGCATTAGACGAGACTGTTCAGATGTCGTTCTTTGGCGTCAGATCCAACATCATCAGCGCAAGCTGCATGGGCCGTGAGAAAGCATGGTTATTAGACCAGCTGGGAACGTTGTCGTTTGAACTTTCAGGGCGAGAACGTGCTCGAGTTGAAACGCAGACACGTGAAGGTTGGCTGGGAATGTTTTTTTTTTTTTTACCTGTCCTGTTCAGCTGTTTGACACGAAGAATGGAAGTGTCCAGTTTGTCTGAACAGTTTTAATGTTTCACATTGAGTGTATGACATACTCCCATTGTGATCATTCAACATACCTCGTTTATAATGCCAAAGCAGCAAACAGGAAGGAGATATGGGGGAACAGAAGAAAAGAAACAAGAAAAGAAAGAAAAGAAACACACACAACAAGAAATACATTGAACGCCTGCACTAACTATGAATATGTTGGTGCTATCGTCAGTGTAGATTTATTTGACACCATGTGGGGGGCCTGTTGACCAGGGAAAGGAGAGGGGTGGGGGAGTCTATAGGATAAGTGATTGGGAGGGGTGTAGTGTACACAAATCAGCTCTGTGATCTAGAAACCAGTAATAGTGTGAATCCCTGGTGAGCGTAAGCCCGTTGGCAACCGACCCAATGTTGCCCCATCGGTGGTGACCTGCGACTCCTGGAGCGTTTCCATCAGCGCTGTCTCCACTTTATCCTCAACATTCACTGGAGCGACTACATCACAAATGTTGAGGTCCTTGAACAGGCTGAGATCACCAGCATTGAGGCAATGCTGTTGAAGTCACAGCTACGCTGGGCAGGACATGTCTCCAGAATGGACGATCATCGCCTGCCCAAGATAGTCCTGTATGGCGAGCTTTCCACTGGCCAACGTGACAGAGGGGCACCAAAGAAACATTATAAAGACTCCCTGAAGAAGTCCCTCGGTACCTGCCACATTGACCATAGCCAGTGGTCTAATCTGGCTGCTGACCGGAATCCCGCAAAAACAACTTGAAGGATAAACGCCGCAGCAGAAAAACTCGTGAAGCCTCAGCAGTCGTACCTGACGTGACCTTTGACCTGCCTATCTCACATTGGCCTTGTCAGCCACGAGCGTGCCTGCAGTCGACGTGGGAAACCCCCTTCATGAAATCTTCATTCGCGAAGCCAAGCCAAGAGAGTAAGCCTGTTGGCAACCGACCCTACACTGCCCAATCGCCAATCCCGGCATCTGGGTCCCCCATCCGAGCACACCCAATCACATCCAGCCGTGCAAGACAACCACGCAGATGGTAAATGGTGTTATACTTATATAGCGCTTTTCCACCTTTCAAGGCGCTAAAAGCGCTTTACACTACATCGCCATCTACCTACTGGTGACGCAGCACCAGGAGCAATGTGGGGTTCAGTATCTTGCTCAAGGATACTTAGGCGAGTTCATCAGGGCAGAGAATCGAACACACAACCTCTGGGTTGGGGGACAACTACTCTACCACTGAGCCATCTCCATTAGATGGGCAGAGACGGGCGTCACCCCAGGGCCACGGACCCCACCCATCCACCCCCCCAATGTGGGGGACGAACCTCAGCCCATCCCTCCTCCCGCAGCCCAGCAAAGGAGCCTTCGTCACCCCCCCCCCCCCCGGATCCAGGGTGGTCCCCCGGGCCACCCGCGCCCCAATCAACCGGACTTCAGGGATGGGAGGAGGGGACGCACCACCAACCCACGGCCACTTCCACCCCCGTCTGCCCACGAGCCACAGCCCCCCAACCGGCACGCCACGGGACCCCCAATGGCCCACCATGCCCAGGGCAGGGTCCCCCGCCAGAGCAGGTGACCTCCAGGCGACACACCGGCATCCAGCCAGCGACCCGCGACAGAGCGCAGGGCGGATACCCAGAGTAGAGAGAGGAAGGCGGAAGCAGGAGAACGCCGAGGAGCCGCCGAGGAGCCGCCGCGGGGCGACGCAAGATCGGAGCCCCGACCTCCCCCCACTCCCACAGCCGGCAGCCCAGACAGAAGGGAGGCCACGCCATTGAGTGAAAGTGTGGGACCCACCTCGTTTTCAAGGCAGCAAAGGTTAAAGTCTATCACTTCTTAACAAGAGGCCGTGTTTGCGCCCCCTCCGAGACAAACTCGCATGTAATTATGATGCGGTCATGAGTATCTTGAGTATCACATATGGAAATAACGTTGCGACCGCGTATAGCATCCTCCTGAAACTCAATGCTACATCACATGGAGCTTGTTTGCTTGCTAATTGAGTTTTGTGCTTTGACAAGCATATGGTCTTGATTTCACTCGGGTCGTTCTAATGAGCAATCCCAGGTGGAAGGAAAATATAAAACTCTTTGGATTTACAAGCAGATCTGACTTGTCAGAAGTGACCCAGGGATTCCGTAAGGTTAAACACGTAGACGAGCGCGAACCAAGGACCATTAGCGTAGATGAAAAGCAGATAGGGCGGGTTTTGTTATTTGGATTTACATCGCAATGTTATGCTTCTATCCATTTCAGTTAGACCCCTTTTACAGTGATGATGCGCTTTTTCTTTTAAAAAGTGTCAACGTGAGGGTAAGCAGAGGTGGGTAGAGTCGGCAAAGATTTTACTCGAGTAAGAGGTGCGTTACGAAAGTAAATGTAGAATAAATGAATAAATGTCCACCGTTGTGACAACTGTTCCTGAACATGTTAATTAATCTCGGTTTGAGCTAAGAAAAAGAAATTTGATCAAATAAACTAAACTTACCTATAGTGGGAAAGTGATCAATTTGTTTCCCTTGTTTTATTTTCTTCTGACTGTTCTGACCTAATGGTTTTAGTGTTCGTTTGCGCCACGGTCTGCATACAAGCAAATTATCTTCTCATTGTTTCCACATGTTTTTACAACTATAAAGTAGTAATCAAACTATTCATCATTTGTGATGACCACCCCTTATTCGGACTTCACACGTTTTCACAGACATTCCAAACAAATTGTAGAAAATTCCCTCCAGGAGAGAGGGCAGGTCAAAAAAAGGTGAAACCCAAACTGCTCCAGGCTGGTCGGCATTCCAGATTTGTTCAGATTTTCAAAGAAATGCCTGGAAATATAGTGGTGCCTTAAAGTGCGTATAACACCAAATTGCAAGTTTATTTCATATTTCACGCAGTGTTTTATGCTCCTGAATGAAATGGACTGCTTGGATGTGTGTGGAAGCGATCGTTTTATATATTCAATTTTTGAATCCTGCGCCATGAAAATGAGTGACTTCCGGCTCCAGTCTCAGGTTTAGGACGAATGCGAATGTGACGTCACCCAGGTCAGCATCTCACAATACAGCATTGCTTTATAGCATGCAGATAGACTGTGGATTCAGCTGATTTTGCGGATTAATTCGTTTGTTTTTTGCATCACACCAGCCAAATGGCTGCAGAAAATTGTTGCTGCACCAGGGAGATGCGTGTGAGCCTTGGGTTAAATTCATATATTTACAAAACCAAAGCTGCTACCGACCTAAAACCAAAACAGGCACCTACTTAGCCACATATGAGTCTCCAAGAGCAGTGGCATCAAAAAATTCAAAGTCATTCCCTTATAAAATCCCGATTAATTATTTTCTATGTAAGTTTAACACAACTTAAAACGGCTATAAAAGTCTCAGATGCAGAGATAATCACCTATATTTTCAGGATCAATAGCAATATTTAACATATCATATAAGTTTTTGACCAAAATAGCAACCTTTTTTTTTTTAATTTACTCCAAGTTTTCTACAGCCAATAAATCACTCAATTTAACATCAGAAACTTAACACTTGATTAAAAAAATATGCAGAATCAATTATAAACAATATGTAAATAGATTATTAATACATTCTATACACAATCACAACTTATTATAGACTAGAATAGCCCTTTATTATCATTATACCATTATAGCAAATGAGGCCAGCGGCCGCCATATGTAAACAGAGCTTTTCTGGCAAAAATTATTGCGAATAAATGCTTAAATCCCCAAATTCTTCATAGATATGGACGTAAAACAGTCTCGATCCTTTGTTAAAAGCAAAGAAACCGTGCAGTTAGCGTATTTTTTTGTCGTATATTGACGAAGTACAATGCTACTATGTTAATGAATGAGGTTAGCAGCCGCCATATGTAAACAGAGCTTTTCTGGCGAAATTTCTTGTGAATAAATGCTTAAATCCCTGAATTCTTCGATATGGACGTAAAACAGTTTCAATTGTTTGTTAAAACAAAGAAACCGTGCAGTTAGCGTTTATTTTACGTATATTGACGAAGTACAATGCTTTTATGTTAGCGAATGAGGCTAGTGGCCGCCTGGCGTAAGCAGAGCTTTTGTGGAGAAAATCCTTGTGAATAAATGCTTAAATGCCTGAATTCTTTATAGATATGGACGTAAAACAGTCTCCATTCTTGGTTAAAAGTAAACTATGAGGCTAGTCAGTTACGAAAATTAGCCGCCTCCATGTGTAAACAAAATTCCTGCGAATAAATGCTTCACTCACGTATGCATGGTACGAAAAATATAATGTTTACCTTGAATCCTCGAACAAATCACTCCTGAGACAATCCTTCCTGTACAACTTTCGTAGTTAAGTCCAATCGTAAGTAAATCCAAGCTTCAATCATTGCGCCGCGCAAAGAATGACGAAGTGATACGTCAATAGTGATGATGTCTATGGTAAAGCATTATTTTACGCCATATTTGTGTTGACCATGTGGCAGCAACGCGCTCCTCCTACGTCGGACGGTTTGTCCGGCGGTACTCTCCAGCTGCTTCCCCGGCGAGCTCTCCCGTCCATAGCAGGAGAACGAGCTGTAACTTGCTCGCCGCAGGGCAGGTTGCCGATCGGCGAAGACAAGCGACAACCCCGCCACAGTGTGACATAATCTGGGCTAGTTCTGTGTGATTTTTCGCTTCGAAAAGCGAAAATAAGACAGACGTCACTCAGTTCGGGTTAGCATGTCGGCTAGCTGTCACGCCTCCTGGTTTGTTTACATTCTCCGAAACCGGGGCAGGAAAATGACAAAAGCCTGACTAACTACGGTGGCATAAAATATTGTTCAGGAGGTGCGACAGTAAAGGTGAAGTCGACAGTTTTGATCATTCTGGAGTAATTTGCCATGTTGTACTGAATAAATGCATTTTTATGATTTCATATTCCATTTAGCACAAGACTTATTTGTCATGACCATACAATTTATTTATAAATTTGGGGAAAAAAATACTTCGATAAAAAATATTCTGTAAAAATATTGGAGTAGAGAGACCAAAACAATGGCATTTTGCGGCTCTCTTCGTTGCATTTTCCTCGTTCTGAATTATTACCCCTAAATGGGCTGAATTCTAAATCAGATGAAACCATGACCCTGCCGACGACATCCTCTTGTTGGGGACGCTAGAGCCCTATAATGGTAGGCGTGGCTAAACGGCGGAATAAAAGAATAAATTCTCGTCATCTGCGCTTTGCCAAATTGTTGTATATAGTCGAATCGTCTCAAAATATGATTCTAATTCACATAGTAATACTATCTAAGAGTTTTTTTTCTCGTGTCGTACGCACTTCAATGTTTTATTTATTTATTTTATTTTTTTTCCAGTTTTAATGGGGTAGGTTTTTGCAGTGCATATGTATTGGTTCAGGTCATACAGTGTTCGATTCAAACCTTTGTTTTCAAAAACTAAAAAAAGAAACATTTTGAAAAATTCTTAAATAAATGTCTGGATTTTATTCGCAAATTTATATTGCAATATTTGAACACAAATTATATTCACAAACACAAAACTACCAACTTTTTATCAATCTCTTAAAGGGATCCTCTATTTTTAAGACAAGTAATTCTCAAAAGATAAATGTTAGTATGAGGTATAATAATTTGATATTAAAACTCCTCTTAATGTTTTTGTTTTAATAAAGTTTGTAAAATTATTTGAAGCGATAGGTCGCCATTCTTGTTTCGTCGCAGTGTGTGACGTCACTTGTCCCGATGCCGAAATTCCAGCGTGTTACTAGTTAGCTTTTCTAACATGTCGGCAGTTCTACCCTTCCTATTTGAGCTTCAGGGAAAAATGCGTGCAGCAAATAACTGATAAGACAAAAGTTGGGCAAAACTGGTGAGGCGAGTCCTGTTGGGAACTCTGGTTGGGAGCGAGAGTGCATGCTGTTGAGATTCGGGAACTCCGGTTTTATTAGCAGATATTCAAGGTAAGCATATTGCGTTTTCAAACTTATCCCAATATAATTATGTAGATTGTTAGCATCCAAAGCTGTCGTGTGCTTTACATACAGTACAGGCCAAAGAGCACACCTTGTGTAATCCAGGTCTTGTACATTGTAACGTGTGGTAGCGAGGATACGTGTATAAAAGTACCAGAAAGGGGAGAAGCTTCCACTTATGCATATTTATTCACAAAAAATAATATTTCCATCTTGACCACTCTTCACTCGGGAGCTCAGCAGTACGCAAACACGCATTCCCTGACGAACTCCAACATTGTTGTAGTCCACGTCAGAGTCACTGTCGTCACTGTAGCGTGCCATAGTGCTTTAATTATTTAGTATGATTTGGGGAAAACTCCCACGAAGAATAGCCAACAAAAAGATAACAATACTAATCCAAATCCGCGTTTTTTTACTCACTCGAAGATCCAGGAATTTGGACCGATCCCATGGCAAAATCGCAGCCGCGATCAGGCCGTCGATTCCACAAAATAGACTGATCCGAAAAGCCGCTGTGGGACCGACGAATACAAAAAAATAGACAGATCCAAAACCATTATTGCAGACGTGATGGGACCGTCGGATCCAGAAAATAGACTGATCCCTTACTTGACTGAGGATCCAGGAAAAATGTTAGGGCGCCAGTTGTAACGCATGGTGGGTAGGATGCGTGCATACAGGGACCAAAAAGGTGGAGAAGCTTCCACTTATGCGCATTTATTCACTAAAAATAATAATTCCACCTTGACCACTCACTCCCCTTGTTTCCATTTGACTGAAAATTGCATCCGAAAAACAGCACATCGTGGCATTTTACTTCGCGAGTTTAGGCAGCAATAAGTAATTGTTGAACACGCTACACATTTGGAAAGATACCAATTACGTCATCACTGTGAGCCCGCAAACCATGGCGCCAACTAACGGTCAAAATATAGACTAAATATTATAAAATATTGCCATTGATTTAACATTTTATGTGTTTTTAACAACATATTTTAGTACAAGAGAACAATTGTGGTTTATTAGAGCCTACATGTATTTAAGTCAGAGGATCACTTTAACTATCCAGGAATGCAAAAAAAAAAAAAAAATAAATAAATAAACATTTGTCTTACTCCCACTCAAAATTGTCTGTCTAAATCAGGGGTGTCCAAACTATTTGCAAAGAGGGCCAGATGTGGTGTGGTAAAAATGTGGGTGGCCGACCTTGGCTGACTTCCTTTACGTAGAACAATATATTTAAACAAATTTTAGCAAGGTTTTCTGTGAGTCACATTTGCTTTATTATTATTATTATTTTTTTATTCATAATTTCAACAATCTCGCCTTTTTGGCGTTCTCTTTCGACACTCGGGTTCTTGCAAAATACTGCTGCTGTGAAATTAAACTAGCTTCAAGTTGCTTTCATTTCTCGCTGCGTATCTTCCCTGTAATGTTGTTGTACATGTCAGCGTGTCTTGTTTGGTAACATCGCCTCACATCGAACTCTTTGAAAACCGCGACTGTCTCTTTGCAAATGAGGCAGACACAGTTGTTGCCTATTTTAGTGAAGAAATAGTCCAATTTCGCAGTCAACTTTTTTTTGTTGATTGTCGCCATTTTAGAAAATTGGAAGTAAAGGTCACATGAGGTAATGTTGCGCTGCTGCCTTTTAGTGGGTAAATGATGAGCAGCATTTAGTGTGTAAGCTACTTCATATGCTGGTTTCAGTACTGCTGACCAATTTATTAAGTCTGTGTGCAGGCCAGATGTTATTGATTTTATGACGGAGGCTGGGGGCCGGATGAAATTTGACGATGGGCCGCATTTGTCCTCCGGGCCGTACTTTAAATTAAATATAACGGGGGGGGGGGGGGGGAATAAAAAATAAAATAAAATAAAAATGGAGCCTTCCTTTAGGTAAAACACTACTGCTTTTGTCCACGAGCACATCCAAACTCAACAAAAAAATGAAAGCTCCTTTGGGCTGTCTCAAAATATGATTGTAATTCACATAATAATGTATTTAAGATAGGGCTGTCAAACGATTAAAAATTTTAATTGAGTTAATTACATCTTAAAAATTAATTAATCGTAATTAATCGCAATTCAAACCATCTATAAAATATGCCGGTAACACTTTATAATAACTATCCGTTTTACTAGTTAATAGATCATTAGTAAACTTTTGATACATGATTTATTGTTGATTTGTGAAGTATTTGTTAACAGTTTGTTAAGCATTTACAGGGTGTTCTTAACCTGAAACACAGTTTGTGTAGAAACGTTTCAAGTTTTTGTGTGTAACGTTTGGCATTTCTATCTTTTCAGGTTCAGAAATGCCGTTTACGTCAAAAGGCATTTGGATAAGGCATTTTGCAGGCAGCGCTCATGTTGCACATTTATGAAAATCTGCCGTAGAACCAACAAATATTTGTACTTTTCTTTGTATATTTAACTAATAAAACTTATGACCTTCAACATAAAGTGTATATATTTTTATTAAGATCCATCAACTAGCATGGGCATTTAGAATGGGGTCAACCATATTGGAACACCCTGTAAATGCTTGACAAACTGTTAACAAATACTTCACAAATCAACAATAAATCATTTATCAATAGTTTACTAATGATCTATTAACTAGTAAAACGGATAGTTATTATAAAGTGTTACCAATATGCCATATTTTTCTGTAAATTACTGTTGGAATGGAAAGATAAGACACAAGATGGATATATACATTCAACATACGGTACATAAGGACTATTTGTTTATTATAACAATAAATCAAGATGGCATTAACATTATTAACATTCTGTTAAAGCGATCCATGGATAGAAAGACTTGTAGTTCTTAAAAGAAAAATGTTAGTACAATTTATAGAAATTTTATATTAAAACCCCTCTTAATGTTCGTTTTAATGAAATTTGTAAAATTTTCCCAGTCAAAAAATAAACTAGTAGCCCGCCATTGTTGATGTCAATAGTTACTTACACAATGCTCATGGGTGCTGAATCCTACAAAATCAGTCGCACCCAAGCACCAGCAGAGGGCGGCAAAACTCCATAAAACACAATTAACAAGTGAGCGTTTCACCGTACCGTCATATAAATCTGTCTGAGCGGGGCATCTGCGTTAATTGCATCAAATATTTTTATGTGATTAATTTAAAAAATTAATTAATGCCCGTTGACGCGATAATTTTGACAGCCCTAATTTAAGACTTTTTTTATCCTGTCGTACGCACTTTAATCGGGTAGGAACGCTAGTTATTCACTCATTAGCTGCCATTTGACAGTGATAGACATCCAATCCTTTTCAACCCCCAGTTCAAATGGATTGGACATCAACGAGTGATAAACTCAAATTCACAAAAGAAGTTTTTTTTTGTTCTTCTTTCATAGTTAAAGATTTACCAGGATGTTCTTTACATGCAGAATGACTCCCTTTTTTAATCAACCTAAGGTGTTTCAAAAAAATATTTTAAGAAAAAAAAAAAAAAAAGAAATAAACCTCGACGTGGTGTCCTTAGTGCTCCCGTTTCCAAATGTCAGACCTCAAGTGTGGTTTTAATTCTGATTTTCTGCTTCTGCTCAGTCCCAGACGACAAGTTCGCTTGTACTTAACACTTTATTGGAAACAAATTGCAGTGCAAGTGCCCAATTACGCAACAAGAACAGTGATTGTGAACTTCTGCATCATTTCCATTTGAGTGGTGCCATTGTCATAATCCAAGTTTGACACAAGTCAGTGAAAACCAAAACTGCAAGGAGCAATTACGGCTAATTGGAAACACCTCACAGCAGTAAAGTGTTTGAATAAAAGCGGAGTCTTTATTTTCTTTCTAGAGGAAATGATGAGCGATTCGTACAATGCGCTACTGTGGAGTGCAAGTGGCACTGGGCTGTAGCATAAGCTAGCAGTGTTGGCGGCGGTGTCAGTCAAGTGGCGCTTTATTGATCTCCAGGGACGGCATGGCGTGGAAGCAGGAAGCACTTTGGCGGATTGGCCCTACTTGATGTTTTGTGCACTGTGTATGGTTCTGTTAAGTTGATTGGGTCAGTGTGTTAACGACACAGAAGAGTGCTTCATATTACTGCTTTTGCTGTACGGGCTAATAGCTAATTATTACATGTTAGTCACATGAAATGGCTCCATTTATTTAATCAAAAAATGTTAAACCCTTTATAGGGCAAACATTTAATGGAAAATATTCTATTGTTTAATGGTTGCTTTGCAGCTTTTGTCATGCAAACTCCATCTTCTATAAAATTCCTTTTTTGTGTTTTTTTTCCAATAGCATTTCTTGATCCAGGCTCTCTGTAGTTTGACATTGTAAAAATTTCTATTTGCCCCAAAACGTCAGGTTTTTTTGTTTGTTTTTTTTTTTTGGGGTTGTAAACCTGTCCCAAGGTTTTTGTCCAAATCACATCATCTACTTTTGCCAAAAACATGCAGTTCCGCTAAAATTTGCCAAAAACATATACATTTCCCATGAGTTCCCAATGGCCCAATTCGTCATTCATTTCAATGGCACAAAAACGTCCATCTTTTTGACATCCGACATAAAATTTGACTCACCAATGCAGATTCTTGACTCATGACACTTTGTCAAATGCAGATTCTTGACTTGTCAAGGTGATGATGCTGGAACTTTTGTTTGGTGCTGTTCCAGTGAGATTTACAAAGATGACTGCCTGAAAATACATAAAAATTCCCTCAGTCCTTGATGATATGGGGCTGCGTGCAGGCAAAGAAACTGGAGAGATGGCTGTGGTTAAATCTTAATAAATGCAGTTTACATTGAAATTTTAGATTTCTTATCCCTTCAATTGAAAATATGTTTGTCATTTTCCAAGATGACAATGCATCATGCCACAGAGCTAAAACAGTTAAAGCATTCCTTGGAGAAAGACTCATCCAGTCAATGTCGTGGCCTGCAAATCGCCCAGATCTCAACCCTATTGAAAACCTGTGGTGGAAATTGGAAAACAAAAAAAAGGTCCACAGCAAGGCTCCGACCTGCAAGGATGATCTGGCAACTGCAATCAAAGAGATGGCACCAAATTGATGAAGAATAATCATCAAGTCCATGCCTCAGAGACTGCAAGCTGTCATAAAAGCCACTGGTGGTGCTACTAAATACTAGAGATGGGTTTTGATTGTTATTTCTTTGTTTGTTTCTCATGATTCCACATTTTTCCTCAGAATGGAGTGATTCCATATATATTTCCCAGCACTTGCTCTACAAAAGTAACATTTACTGACCAGCACAATGTTTTTTTTTTTTCTTTCATTTTTAGTGTTTCTGAATACTAAAGAGTTACTAATTCATTATTTTTATCTTATTTTTATCTATCCGAGTTTGTTCTACATGATAAAAAGTCTGTGTGAGTGCTCGTCCGAGAACTGTGATTCCATACTTTTTGCTAGGTGTTGTACATCCGACGACATGCTCGAAATACGTCGATTTATGACAGCGCCGCAGTTTCCTTGTTCTCCCGCAAGTCGGACGTAAGGCGGATTTTCTTGAGAGAGAAATCATGAGTTTCACAAATGTTAAAGCAGGTGGTGAAAAAAGGAAAAAGGTGTTGCTTACCATTGAAATGAAGATGGAAATGATAGAAAAATCTGAGCATGGTGTACGCATCCGTGAACTGGCTCGACAATACGGCCGTAGACTGACCTCCGTTTGCAGTATTTATAAGTTAAGGTGACTAACATTGCCCCCCAAAACATCGCCAGCTGCATCAGGTTTTTAATAGTTTCAGGACTTGTGCAAGACAACATGCCTACTGTCCATCGCAGGTGAACATGAAAAGTGAAAGTAAAAACTCCTCTCTCACTTTGTCACGTCAGCCACCTGGTGCGTTCAGGTACACCATGCAAAACACATCCACCACATTAGAACACGATTCGTTACATTATTACAGGTATTATTATTGCTATTATTATTCAGATTTTTATTCATCATTTATTTGTTTTGCTATGTGTAATTGCCATTTGTAACACTACCAACAGTATTTATGAAAGATTTAGTGTAGGTTTTCGGTCTGTGGTACGAATTAATGTTAATTACAATGTATTTTTATGGGAAAATCCTGCTTGTCATACAACCATTTCGACTTACAAACAAGTTCCTGGAGCAAATTAACTTTGTATGTAGAGATGCCAATGTACTAGTATATGTACTCTTCAGATCTAGATTCCAAACACCACTCGCCCTACGCAAGATGGCCACTAGCTATGCACACTGCTGTAAAAAACAATGACAAAACGATTGTAAATCCAAGTCCATTCATCCTTCTGCTGTAAATTTCAATGAGCCTACCACTAGTTGATGTCCAACCCATTTGAAGTGGGAGGGTTGACAGCGAATTATTGGACAACTGGGGCCGTCAATGGCAGCCAACGAGTTAAGCGGTGTCTAACCAAGCCATGATATTTTTTTTTACATTCAAGTAAATATGCAGTAATTCATTATTAAACGAAAAACAAAATTGGTGGCATCGTTACAGTATCGGCATCGGCCGATACCACCCAGCCAGGTATTGGGAATCGGTGTGGGAACCTCTTGGTATCTCACGATACGATACTCACGATAACGATGATCTCTCAATATGGCGATACAACGATTATCGATATATTGATCAGAAAATCGTTCAAGGATTTTCCACAAAATAACTAACAAACATGGATGAGATCCTGCCCCAAGTGGAGGAGTTCAAGTATCTTGAGGTCTTGTTCACAAGTGAGGGTAGAAGGGAGCGGGAGATCAACAGGCCGATCGGTGCAGCCTCTGCAGTAATGCAGATTCTGCACCGGTCCGTAGTGGTGAAGAAGGAGCTGAGCCGAAAGGCGAAGCTCTCAGTTTACCAGTCGATCTACGTTCCTACCCTCACCTCACTGAAAGAACAAGATCTCTGATACAGGCGGCCGAAATGAGTTTCCTCCGCAGGCTTTACGGGCTCTCCCTTAGAGATAGGGTAAGAAGCTCGGTCATTTGAGCCGCTACTCCTCCGCGTTGAGAGGAGCCAGCTGAGGTGGCTCGGGCATGTGGCTTGGATGCCTCCTGACCGCCTCCCCTGAGAGGTGTTCCGGGCATGTCCCACCAGCAGGAGGGCCCAGGGACGACAGAAGACTCGCTGGAGAAACTATGTCTCTCGGCTGGCCCGGGAATGCCTTGGGAACCCGTCAGAGGAGCTGGTTGAAGTGACTGAGGAGAGGGAAGCCAGGGGTTCCCAGTTAGATCTACTGCCCCTGCGACACGACCCCGGCGAAAGCGGAAGATGATGGATGTAGCTAATAAACAGAAAAAAAACTATCTTCATCCTCCTGCTATCACTAGTAGACGTCCTATCCATTTGAACTGAGAGGGTGGCAGCAAATGAACCCCTCACACTTCAAACATGCCCCTCCCACTTCTAGGGCCATCAGTGGCAGCCAATGCTAGGCAACGAGGTAATTTTGGCCACTTCAGGTCATTACCTGTTGATTTTCAGTCACTTTCTGGAGATTTTGGGGCATTTTATGGGTCACTTCCATTTGATTTTTGGTTACAGAACAGGAAGTGACCCGGGAATCTTCAAAATGAACAGTGGGGCAAATAAGTATTTAGTCAACCACCAATTGTGCAAGTTCTCCTACTTGAAAAGATTAGAGAGGCCTGTAATTGTCAACATGGGTAAACCTCAACCATGAGAGACAGAATGTGGAAACTGAAAATCACATTGTTTGATGTTTTTTAAAGAATTTATTTGCAAATCATTGTGGAAAATAAGTATTTGGTCATTACCAAAAGTTCATCTCAATACTTTGTTATGTACCCTTTGTTGGCAATAACGGAGGTCAAATGTTTTCTGCAACTCTTCACTCTTCGTTTGGTGTAAAGAAATCAACTGTGGGAGCAATTATTAGAAAATGGAAGACATATAAGACCACTGATAATCTCCCTCGATCTGGGGCTCCATGCAAGATCTCACCCCGTAGCGTCAAAAGGATTAGAAGAACGGGGAGCAAAAATCCCAGAACCACACGGGGGGCACCTAGTGAATGACCTACAGAGAGCTGGGACCACAGTAACAAAGGCTTCTATCAAGAACACAATGCGCCGCCAGGGACTCAAATCCTGCACTGCCAGACGTGTCCCCCTGCTGAAGCCAGTACACGTCCAGGCCCGTTTACGGTTCGCTAGAGAGCATTTGGATGATCCAGAAAAGGACTGGGAGAATGTGTTATGGTCAGATGAAACCAAAATAGAACTTTTTGGTAGAAATACAGGTTCTTGTGTTTGGAGGGGAAAGAATACTGAATTGTGAATCCGAAGAACACCATACCCACTGTGAAGCATGGGGGTGGAAACATCATGCTTTGGGGCTGTTTTTCTGCAAAGGGACCAGGATGACTGATTTGTGTAAAGGAAAGAATGAATGGGGCCATGTATCGAGTGATTTTGAGAGAAAATCTCCTTCCATCAGCAAGGGCAGTGAAGATGAGACGTGGCTGGGTCTTTCAGCATGACAATGATCGCAAACACACAGCCAGGGCAACAAAGGAGTGGCTTCGTAGGATGCATTTCAAGGTCCTGGAGTGGCCTAGCCAGTCTCCAGATCTCAACCCCATAGAAAATCTGTGGAGGGAGTTGAAAGTCTGTGTTGCCCAACGGCAGCCCCAAAACATCACTGCTCTAGAGGAGAGCTGCATGGAGGAATGGGCCAAAATACCAGCAACAGTGCGTGAAAAGTTACAGAAAACCTTTGGCCTCCATTATTGCCAACAAAGGATATATAACAAACTACTGAGATGAACTTTTGGTATTGACCAAATCCTTATTTTCCACCATGATTTGCAAATAAATTCTTTAAAAATCAAACAATGTGATTTTCTGTTTTTCCCCCCACATTCTGTCTCTCATGGTTGAGGTTTACCCATGTTGAGAATTACAGGCCTCTCCAATATTTTCAAATGGGAGCACTTGCACAGTTAGTGGTTGACTAAATCCTTATTTGCCCCACAGTAGGCTGTGACTCAAAATCAACAGGAAGAGACTTGTAAACGCCTCGAAAATCGGAAAGTGACTGAATGCTCTGGTTTCAAATGAGCGAACGTTCATTCACAGCTTCCCAGTCTTAATGGATTGGGCGTTGATCATCATCAATGGCAATTATAGAGTTAACTGAGACACCATTATGGTAGAAGATTTTGGGAGCAACTTGTTCCTAATTATTCATATTTTTAAACATTGACACCTTTTTAAAACAATATCTCAATTCTTGGCATAAGCGTATCGATAACCTTTTGGGATGCAAAGTATCACGATACATCACCATTTCGATATTAAGTCACACCCCTAATCGGGAGAAAAAATTGTATTGGCGCAAAACTTAATAAAAGAGTCAGGCCAGGATGTTGAGAACAAACAGTGGTTGCTCTGTCAGTGACCAAACAGGCCAAATATCATTTAAAAATAAGGATCATGTTTGCTGTTTTTTTTTAAAAACGGCAAACAAAAAACCTCCCAAAACATTGCCTGCATTTTATTAAGAGTTGACTCTTGAGTTTATCATGACATCCATCTTTCCTCCTTCCCCTTCTCGTGCTCTTTCTGCTCCAGTGAGCGCACTTACGGGCTGCGGCCAACACACAGGATGCGGTTGCAATTTACAGTGATTCATTTAGCCAGTGCCCAGAGCCGACGCACCGAAACGTCCCTCTGCATCCCGTCCGTAGACGCCAATGAATAACGTAAAGAAAACAAATGCTTTTAACATGTCACCTGTGACTATCTGCATCAACTTTTCTTATTGTTTTATCTTGTTTTTTTTTTGCTTTCAGGGCTATACTGACCTAACCACACACACTCACCATTTACAGGAAACAAGACCAACCACAAATTTTTCGAATTTACCAACCACAAATTGTTCAAATTTGTCAAAACGTTGGACATTTTATCTTACGAAGGGAGCGGTCTCAATGGTTTTGGAAAATCAGTTGACCTAAGAGGACCCTTCATTAGTTTTTGGTGCAACTTTGAATATACTTCAGAAGTATGGAGGTAGATTTGTGTCTTTATCATTCAATCAAAAAAAAAAAGTTGCTTCAATCAAATAAAAACTTCAACTTCAATCAAAATATATATTTTCAATCGAAGAAAACATCACTTCAGTAAAAAAAAAAAAAAAAAAAAAAGTGTTTGAATGCAAAAATAAATTTGAAACTCAAAAAATATATATATTTGAAAATGACAAATAAAAAAAACAAAAACATTTAAATAAAGTTTTTTTTTTTTATTGAAACACCATTTTTGATTGAATTCATGTAATTTTGCGCTTGGACCACATTTTGGCTAGGACATTTGTGTCTTTATTATTCAATCAAAAAATAAGTTGCTTCAAACAAAAAAAAAATATTTTCAAAAGAAAACTCAAAATTACATGACTTCAATCAAAAATTGTGTTTCAATCAAAAAAAACAACAACAAAAAAAGACTTAAATTTTTAAAAAAAAATCAAAGATAAATAGTTTTCAAATATATCTGAGTTTCAAATTTATTTTTGCATTCAAACACATTTTTTTTAATTGAAGTGACGTTTTCTTCAATTGAAAATACATATTTTGATTGAAGCAACTTTTTATTTGATTGAAGCAACTTTTTTTTGGATTGAATAATAAAGACAAAAATCTACCTCCATACAGAAGTGTCTAGAAAACATTGGTAGTTCAGTTTGAAAGTCCAATCTGATGTCCTAACACGCTTGTAATGTTAAAATGTTCAATACATTACCAAGACATCGTGTTACGATGTGCTCAACTTATGCGTTTTCGACTTTACTACACCCGAGTCTCGTTCGCCATATTGTCTCCAGTTTTTTTGTTTGGTTGTTTGTTTTTTTAGTGGGTTTTTTTGTGACTTTTTCTCGTTTTTCATTTTTAATGTGTTCAAGCTTCATCTACACCCAGTGAACGTGTGTTCTCCACTGTAGGAGACACTATCCAGAAAGCTCACGCTTACTGCCTGAGAAGGCAAATATGATCATTTCCCTCAACAAAAACTGTTTCTGATTTTAGACTGTACCCGCTGCTAATCTGGACTGGGTTTTACAAGTTGTCTTCTTGTTTGTTTGAAATTCTGCATCAGGTTATCCGACTAGTGGGAGCTCAATAACATGTAAAAATGTCTGCAGCATAAGACAGTCTAAAACATAGGCAAAAGAGTATGTAAATGTTTTCTCTGTGAGCTTTTGAAAAACAAACATCTTCGTGAAAGTGCACTTCTGTGGAAAGAAACATCATATTCAAGTTCAAAGACTGATATTTTTATACAAGTTAAAAATAGCCCTTTGAGAAATTCAAAGTTAATATAAAGTTCATATAATTAAAAAAATAATAATAATAATTGAGAAGAAATTAAAATAATCTATGCAGTTTTTTTTACTTTGCCTATTAAAAGAATTGGAATGGAGAATCGCTGCCCAACCCTACTAAGATGTATCAGTGCAATTCTAATAGCAACATAAGGCCAGAGTGTTAGCGTTAGTTAGATAAAGAACTTTTTAACATCCTACAAATACACAAAACCTACCACCTAGCGATCACATGATATTTAAAAATGTATATATTAATACTGCAGTCGTTTGTTTCAGCTGCAGAGGCCAATATGAGTGACATCACCCAAAATGTCCACATACTAATGGAGACTATCTTGATCCTCGACAACGAATGTCAATGTTAGTTCATTGTTCAATTTGAAATAAAAAGGAAGCACTTCTATATTTCATGAGAGAAGAATGTGTACTCTTAAATTATTCTCATTGATATATTGTTTTATGTTTGATCTAATGTACTGTACAGTACTTTGTTACAGCTGCCGTTGTTTTTATAGTTTTCTATAAATACAGCTGAGTCGCGTTTTCGAATATATGCTATACAAGTTATTATTTATACAACGTGTCCAAGTTGTTAAGTCGTCTTTAAATCTGTCTACATGTGGTTTAAATATCAAATATGAACATATTATTTCACAGTAAATCTGTGTTACACCCCTGTTGGGTGGGCCAATATTTTAACTAGTGCGAGATGTTTTTGACACGTCGCCCACCCGACTGCAAACAGTGGGAAACCATACTCCAAGTTGTCTTATCTTCACTTTCAGTCATTTTTACCTTAAACGCAAGGGTGCAGGTTTGCATAGGGACGGTAGGGACATAATGCTACCAACTTTTCAGGATGCGCAAATTATCCCAACCAACTTTTAAGCAACATTATTTGCATAATATAATGACTTCAGTTATATGGGTCATTTAGATTGTCTTCCTATATGTTGTAAGGATAGAATTGATGCTACTATTATTAAGAGAATTACAGTACTTTCATTATGATCAGACTTACACTGACCCCTTTTCACTCGCTGCATGTGCCAGTCCATTTTTTCCCCTCAAACGCACATTTGATTGGCTGAGGACTTGAACCCCCTCCCCCCAACACACCCATTCACAGCCAGACAAATACAACATGCCACTTCCCCCACGCCCTTCAAGGAAGATGGATATTATTTTCCGCCAGCAGCAGCCACTGTATGTAATGTAACAAGATGTCAATGTTGTGGAGGTGGGGAATACTCCACTAATTTTGCTACTGCTACATTGCTTCTAGTCAATTTTACTCACCGAGATTTCTTGAAATAAGAAAAACAGCTAGCTGAAAACAAGCTTAAAACTTATTTTAAGCAAAAAGTTTACATATTCAATCTTAAAAACTTGTTTGTCAGAAATGTTCTTAATTCAAGAACATTTTTCAAAACAGTATTTGAAAGCATTTTTTTCTTGATTTGGCTGAAAAATGACCAACTTTTAGATGTATAGGCTCAATACGAACAAATAGTAATATTTACTTAAAGTGGAAGAATCTGACGCATTAATCTGTTCACTAGCCTTTACACTCAAAAAAAGATGGAGAACATTATTTGACTATATTTAACAAAAATTATAAGACGCTATAAATTTGCAGTGTGAAAGTTAGTAGCGATAGGTCAATACAGATTTATTTTGCATTAATCATTTCGCCTATCAATTAATTAGGTTTATATTGGTGAGAAATGTAGCCCTGACCCCCATTCACCCAATATGTTTAGTCTTATTAATGTCCCGTCCCCAGCAAAAAGTGTACATGCAGGTTATGCTGTTATATCGTCCCTACCAATCAGTGGTGGACTTGGCAATTTTGGGGCCTAAGGCGAACATATCCAGGGGCCCTCTTCATGGGTCAGGGTTAAGGTGAGAAGGGTGTGGAGGAAATATGTTCTGGTACACTAGGGCTGTCCTAAACGACACATTTTCTCCTGATTAGTCAGCTGACTAGTTTTACGACTAATCGACTAATCTAATAATTTTCTTTTTTTTTTTTTACTAATTTAGCAATGAAATTTTTGTTGATGCTTATTAATTTACAAAAGTATTTTGGAACACTTAAATTCTTTATTAAAGTACAAACAATCATGTAAATAACAATAATTGATCACAAACAAACAATGAGGTTAAATGCTGATAGCATTTACTAGTGCAAAAGAATGGAGAGTAAACCGATTCAGAACACTTTGCCTTTCCAACATTATTCAAAACAATTCTTAAAAAAAAAAAAAAAAAAAAAAATTCTAGCAATATTATTATAGTATACTACTATATATAATAGTATAATAATTATAATAATTATTCATTGCCAATCATATTTGTCATGAAGAGTGTTATTTGAAAGCTATTCTTAGTGTAGAATCTGTATAATGTAGTATTTACTCAACATAGTATAATATTAATTCTGAAGTATGTGGGATTAACTCCAGAAATCATTATTTATATGACAAACATGACGTGCTTTTGCCGTTTACCAGCTGTTGAGTGTTATTGTATGACTGATTGGAACTGTACTACATTGTTTCCCCACAGGGTGCGCTGTCATGTATTTTATGTTCGGTGTGAAGAAGATGAAGAAAGTTAAAAGAGGCATTAGAGGCCTGTTCTCAACTTCTCCCTCACTGCACTTTGGCTCATGGAGAGCACGTTCGCGCACGTGTTCGAAATAAACGATAGCAGACATGCAAAGTAGCAAGTGAGCTGTAAAAATAGCGAGCTTAGTGGCGTTAAAACCGCGGGAGAGCTAAGTGAAGCTAACGAACAGCTAAGCGATGCTAAACTGTGCTAAATGAAGCTAAGCGACTGATACTTAGTCCGTCGTCGTGGAACAGTCCATTGTAGTGTGTGTGTGTGTTGGTGATGGTGGTGGTGGTGGTGGTGGGGGGGGTAGTATAAATGCAGCATTCAAATGGCTTTCTTTTTTGTTTTGTTATTTGTTTGTTTGGTATGCTGACATAATTATACATGACGAATAGTTGGGGGTGCTGCTGGCTCCGGTGGCCCAAGCCGTTGCTCGTTGGGGCAAGGGCAGCTGGTTGGGGGCCCCCTACTGGTTGGGGGCCTAAGGCGATCGTCTACTTCGCCAGAATAGTAGATCTGCCTATGCTACCAATATTAAGACTAAACCTACGCCCTTGCTTAAAAGTTACAATTGGAGGTTGAAGTTCAGGTTTTGGTAAGTGTGCAAATAGGATAAAATCAGAGCTTACACAGGACTAGCGATAGACGTGTGCCAAAGTCACACCGAGACGGACGTTGAGGCTCGTTTGTCATATCAAGAGCGATAAAGCCCGCTATCAATCCGTCAAAGCGGAAAAGAAAATCGTTACTGTAGGATTGGAATATTTACTTAACGCAGTGAGAACAGCTGGTGGATGCATGAGAGGATACCACGGTAAAAACACAGCTGCCTTGCATCAGCCAATGTGGAAACGTCCAACTGAACATGGGAGGACGCCGCTAACTATTCGAAGTCCAACGAATTCACGGAGCTTCTCCATCCTCCTTCAGAAGCGTCGCCGACCTTATCGAGACGAGCGCAACGTCATGTATATTTCAGCTGAGAGGAATGCAAAGGGCCATCTGAGTCCCAGACAGACGTCAGCGCAACTATTTAGTCTGCATGTCCCGCCAAGAAAAATCAACAGCAGCAGGAAAACACCTTTATGACAGTTGAGTGTTTTTTTTGGGCTGTGAAAATTCAATTCGTTTTCCCAAGTTCAATGCGGATGAAGTGAAGGGCTGCATTTTCCGTTAAATAACATTCATTTTTATAAGTGAGGACAAGATAACAGAGCAGTCATTTCCTCCTTCCCGCCTGTGATTGGTTGTTTCCTACTCCCTCCTGCAAGCAGCAGATTAGGGAAAGTGGCACATCTTTACTTGTGGGATTACCTGACCATTTAATAACATTTTAATCACATTTTCAACATTTAAAGTTCTTTTGGGGGGGACAGTCTGTTTTTATACAAACATAAAGTTTGGTTGGCATGTTTATCATAAGTACTTACTACCAGCTTTGGCGAATTACATGTACTGTTACATTTACTTGAGTAACATTTTGAGAAAAATGTACTCCTAAGAGTAGTTATACTAAGCTATACTTTTTACTTGAGTAGATTTGTGAAGAAAAAAACACTACTGTGGGCTTCACAAGAGTCGTTACAGTTTCTCTATTTTCTCCAAGAGTAGCTCTACCAGTTTCACCAATGAGACGTCACAACAATAATTACATGACTCCATTATACCAATCAGATGCATGATTGGCATTCTATGATCATGCCAGCAGGGGTGAAAGTGGCTAGAATTTCTTGCCGGAACTCCCTTGGCTCCAGCGCCCCCGTGACCTTCGTGAGCTTAAGCGGCTCAGAAATTGATTGAATGAATAAATAGGTTTCATACTTGCATTAGGCTGCTGCACTACACTGGAACATGGCATAAATGAGAAACTGATTTCCATTCAGAATAGTATTTTTTCGGTGATTTACAAAATTCCATCTAAAACGCCATCTAATTTTCGTATTTCCTCAAATTTAAAAGCAAAACCTCAATTTTAACTATTCAAGAACATAAGATATACTTTAAAATTGACGATAATATGCTGTAAACAATGGCTTTTTTTTGCTTTTTTTTTTTTTTTTTTTTTAAAAACAAAGATATATGCAAAATTTAAAAAATAAAAAAAAAAGACTGAAAAAGCAGTTTCTGCTCTTGCACTCCTATTTAAAAGAAACTGCTGTATTTTAAGCCAAAACAACTGTTGTGTTTGATAGAACAATATGCCTATATGCTGCCATAGCAGATTCATAGCGCATTACGGCCCCGAACTATTTTTGATTTGCCCGTTTTACCCTGCAAACCCCCGTTTACAGACGTTGCGCAACCGTTTTTGTTTCAACCCAGCCATGAAAACAAGGTAACTATATTTATTATTCAAAATGTCTGTCATTTTTATCTTAGAATCATGAATTGATGTCTAATATTTTGTTTAAAAAAAAAAAAAAAAGACTTTAAAAAATTATTCACGCGCATATTTTTAACTTTTAAACAAATGACGTCACAATGAAACAAGTGGTGTCTGTAAAAAAACTCACGGATATCTACCTCATAACTATCGCTAAATTGTATGTTTTTGTGACTGTCGCATTTTCCCCGATATGTTAGATGATAAATTATCGATCCAAAGAAAAATTGAAAAAAAAAAAAAAACATTTAAAAGGGTAAATATATGACAAAGAAAATCTTGACCACTCCTTGATGTCTGCGATTTATGCATCGCGACCCTTGTTTTACAACCATGTTTCACCCATAAAATCCCCCAAAAATCCAGCGGTTGCCATTCACAGCTGTGTCTTGACACTCAGTGATACATGCGACATGGTGTTTTTGGATCAAACAAGGTAAGTTCACGATAATATCTCGTTTAAAGTCGTGGCGTCCGTAATTCTGCTCTCGTGTGCTCTCACCTCCAGATAGGGTTTTGCTGTTTAAAAAACATAAAAAAAATAATAATAATAATAAAAAAATGCCCTCCTGTCCAAAATTTGTCTTCCCCCAGATATTTTAAGCTTTCCAATGATGTATCACACATGCATATGGGACAATTTTTAAATTTGGCCAAATTGGGGGTCTCACAGCGGAACTTCAAGTCATCTGAGTGTTTTCCGCCTTATATTATGCACAGTGAAATCAAATATATTTTGAAGACAAAGCAATCATTGACTTTTTCTTAATCATAAGGAAATAAATAAGTAGCTTTGCATAAATGAACAAAAATAAGTGCACATTAACATGGAAGGTGTTCTGAACCACCAAAATAAAATGAAATAAAATAAAATCATACAAAACAAACTTAATCAGCTCTTTCCTTTCTCTTAAATATCTGATCAATTTTCTGTCGCATTGCACCTTTAATTCAACAAGTTTTTTTTTTTTTTTGTGGAAGATAGATCTTAAGCCCAAACCCTACCCGATCGGTCCGTGTCGGGCACAAAATGTCAATTATTTTCGTTCGGGTCGGGCCGGACTTACCTCTTGCTAACTTTAAAAAAAAAAAAAAATATATATATATATATATATATATATATATATATATGTGTGTATACTAAAACGATGTATGGATGTGAAACTAAGGAATATTAAAAAAGGAGAGTGGGGCATGGAAAGGCTTCAAATGGATTGTTGAAGATGCTATAAAGAAACCTGTGTCGGCTTCGCTGAATGTAAACAAATGTGACGCTTTGCTCTCATACAGAAATATATTTAACAAACTTTTCCAGCGTTATTTCGTTGTGTAAATGCATTTATAAACTGCATGCCAGCCTGTCCAATCACATGGAGTCTTTAAATCACCATAAAAAAATGAAGTATTTGACATAGAGCGCTGCCCTCAACATGACTCGAAAGCGCGAATTTCAACCTCTCTGCCAGTTTTTATTTGGCACCGATTGACCACGGAAAACCGGAGATATGATCCTTTAAATTTCGTAATAGTGACTATGAAGGAACCAATCACTATTCAAACTAGGAACTATTTTCTCCACTAGAGGGCACTCATGCTCTTTGGAGGAGTAATGCTTCATTTTTGTCATTTTTTTTCTGTCATAGAATTCAATATTTTGTTTTGTTTTTTGTATTTCTTTGGCTTGATATGGTTATGTAATGGGTTATTGTCATACAGTATCATAACAATTCATATAAATCATTGTGCTGAAAAAATAAATACCATTGTTTAAAAAAAAAAATATATATATATATATATATATATATATATATATATATTTCATACTTAAAAAGATGCAACAATTTTTCATGATTTCAGTAATAAATAATGTGATGAATGCTTGTCATTTTTAACTATTATTTGTCTTTGATTTATTCTATGAGAGGAACGGTGTAATATCAATGCAGTTTACTGAACAGATATTTCTCTCTTAAAAAAAAAAAGAAAAAAAAAAAAAGAAATTGAAGCACTCTTGATGTAAAAAAAAAAAATAAAAATATTCTGTGACCAATTTTTGTTTCTGTTAATGTTTTAGCATTTATTCTGGCACTTTGTCTACATCAGCTGTTCTTAACCTTGATAAAGTTACCGAACGCCATGAGTTTCACACATGCATTAACCGAACCCTTTGGATTTAGAATTTTTTATTTCCAAATTAAAAATGGATATATCTAAGCTATCAAGCTAAAACCTAAGATAATTTCCATTCAAATTTCTTCCAATTTTAGACGGCATATTTTTAAACAGGCCAAAATGCATGTTTTTATCTTTATTTTTTTATCTATTATCGCATCCTCGCCTCACATACTATTTTCATGGCATAACATGTGACGCAAATGTTTTTATGTAACCACAGTGCACGTTACACGTAGGTCTGTTGTACTTCTTTATACCAACTGAGAGTCAACCTTCCACTGAGCAAACCAGTTTCTCCTCCCATCAGATAGAGGACTAGCAGTTCAATTAATTCGAATAAAACCTCTAAATTGGAGACTAACAAATCCAAAACCTGGTCTAAAACACCACTTTGCCAAGATTTAGTCAGTGTCCAAAAATAGGGCCCTGCATGTCTTAACCTTCACCCTTAGATTGACTCACTGAACCCCTGGGGTTGGATCGAACCCAGGTTAAGAGCCACTAGTCTACGGTAAATCCGTGTTTACGCAGGCGCAGTAGCAGTCCTTCGCGATCCGGTAGTGACACCATCTTCAAAAAAACCTGTTACTTTCTTCTTTGTGTATGTATGCATCATCACATTTTACTGCCCCCTGGTGGCTAAGGTGGGCAAAATATATTAACACATAAAATTGTTACAGTGCCTTGCAAAAGTATTCGGCCCCCTTGAATCTTGCAACCTTTCGCCACATTTCAGGCTTCAAACATAAAGATATGAAATCTAATTTTTTTTGTCAAGAAACAACAACAAGTGGGACACAATCGTGAAGTGGAACAACATTTATTGGATAATTTAAACTTTTTTAACAAATAAAAAACTGAAAAGTGGGGCGTGCAATATTATTCGGCCCCTTTACTTTCAGTGCAGCAAACTCACTCCAGAAGTTCAGTGAGGATCTCTGAATGATCCAATGTTGTCCTAAATGACCGATGATGATAAATAGAATCCACCTGTGTGTAATCAAGTCTCCGTATAAATGCACCTGCTCTGTGATAGTCTCAGGGTTCTGTTTAAAGTGCACAGAGCATTATGAAAACCAAGGAACACACCAGGCAGGTCCGAGATACTGTTGTGGAGAAGTTTAAAGCCGGATTTGGATACAAAAAGATTTCCCAAGCTTTAAACATCTCAAGGAGCACTGTGCAAGCCATCATATTGAAATGGAAGGAGCATCAGACCACTGCAAATCTACCAAGACCCGGCCGTCCTTCCAAACTTTCTTCTCAAACAAGGAGAAAACTGATCAGAGATGCAGCCAAGAGGCCCATGATCACTCTGGATGAACTGCAGAGATCTACAGCTGAGGTGGGAGAGTCTGTCCATAGGACAACAATCAGTCGTACACTGCACAAATCTGGCCTTTATGGAAGAGTGGCAAGAAGAAAGCCATTTCTCAAAGATATCCATAAAAAGTCTCATTTAAAGTTTGCCACAAGCCACACCAAACATGTGGAAGAAGGTGCTCTGGTCAGATGAAACCAAAATTGAACTTTTTGGCCACAATGCAAAACGATATGTTTGGCGTAAAATAAGAGTGTGACAATATCTCGATACAGCGATATATCGCGATATTTTGCAACCCGGTCGGTTATCGATATGCTCCCGCCAAGCATCGATACTTTTATTTGACATATTGGCCATACAATGGAGTATGGATGCTGTAAACTGCTCAATGTTTGTTGAGCAATTCCTTGGCGGTCCACTAGGGGCGCTCAACAGTGGCGGTGGAGGTAAAGTGCGCACAAGTCGCCTAGAGAAGAAGAGCGGTCCCAAGTGGGTTGAAAAAAAATAAAGCTTCGTGAGAACGGTGGAGGAAAAAGTGAGAAAAATATTGCTGAAAATCACATGTGGACACACTTTGGATTTTACACCAACAATAAAGGAAGTAAGGTGAACAAGGACTTTGCTGTATGCAAGAATTGTCTAATAAAATAAGGTTCACTGGCAGCTGGTGACTAATTGGACACCGGATCTCTATGGAGCATCACTTGAGGTAAGAAACTTTTGGAATGTACTAGTAATTGATTTTTTCATTTAAATGTATTATTTTGATGACATATTTGAGAACCACTTTCCATCTAGTTTACTACACAAACTGTTATGACTGCCATTTTGATACAATAAGCTATAAAAACGGTTTGAATAGCTTCCAAGATATATAAGGTGACGTGCATGATAATTAATGTGTCCTACATATTAAAAACAGGTAATTATTGCATTTTTAATTTCTATTCATTCAGTTCATATTTTTTTTTAATTCACTCAATACTTCCAACACACACAAAAAATCAGTATTTCAATTCAAAAGCTATTGAGTAGCTAATAGTTTTCATTTATTTTGTTGTTTTTAAGGTGAGGAAAAATGTAACTGACAGAGTCTGACATCACAAATGCTGAAGCAGATGGTGGAAGTGCTCAAACCAATGCTTTTGACAACAAAGGTCATATAGAAAGAAAAGACCCACCAATTTTATCATTGCCCCACTCCAAGCTCAACTGCTGATTGACACTTACAGCACTGTTAAAAATTTTCAAAAGATTTAAAACTTAAGAAATTAAGGGTGCCATTCATCATGATTTCGCCAAGAAATATCAGTGGTTGTGGTTTGTTTCCTCTATATGTGCAGGTACACAATTAACAGTAGATTTATATTTTACAGCAATGTTGCACTGAAAAGGTGTCACTGTTTAATAAATGACAAACAGTATTTTTTCTATTTTGAAATTTTTTTTTTTCGTTTCAACAGTTGTATCGTAGAATATCATGTATCAAATTTCTGACCAATATATCGATATTTGCTGTATCGTGATATCGTGAGATAATCGTTATCGTGAGCCTTGTATCGCGAATCGTATCGTATCGTGAGGTGCCTTGAGGTTCCCACTCCTAGCGTATAAGCAACACAGCTCATCACCCTGAACACACCATCCCCACTGTCAAACATGGTGGTGGCAACATCATGGTTTGGCCTGCTTTTCTTCAGCAGGGACAGGGAAGATGGTTAAAATTGACGGGAAGATGGATGCAGCCAAATACAGGAACATTCTGGACGAAAACCTGTTGGTATCTGCACAAGACCTGAGACTGGGACGGAGATTTATCTTCCAACAGGACAATGATCCAAAACATAAAGCCAAATCTACAATGGAATGGTTCAAAAATCAACGTATCCAGGTGTTAGAATGGCCAAGTCAAAGTCCAGACCTGAATCCAATCGAGAATCTGTGGAAAGAGCTGAAGACTGCTGTTCACAAACACTCTCCATCCAACCTCACTGAGCTCGAGCTGTTTTGCAAGGAAGAATGGGCAAGAATGTCAGTCTCTCGATGTGCAAAACTGATAGAAACATACCCCAAGCGACTTGCAGCTGTAATTGGAGCAAAAGGTGGCGTTACAAAGTATTAACGCAAGGGGGCCGAATAATATTGCACACCCCACTTTTCAGTTTTTTATTTGTTAAAAAAGTTTAAATTATCCAATAAATTTTGTTCCACTTCACGATTGTGTCCCACTTGTTGTTGATTCTTGACAAAAAATTAAAATTTTATATCTTTATGTTTGAAGCCTGAAATGTGGCGAAAGGTTGCAAGGTTCAAGGGGGCCGAATACTTTTGCAAGGCACTGTATGTATTAGTCTACAGGTTTTCACGACCATATCCCAATGACAATCACACATGTATGACATTTATTAGTTCAAGCAGAGTAAAATAATACATATTCACGGTACAATAAAGTCGTTTCCGTGTGGGCGCTCCCGTCAGTGGAGACATTTCACGCAGGGCGGCCATTTTTCGGCACTTTTTGGTTATGTGGCCCAGTCCACGATTTGTTACTAAAATACAGTGCTAATATTTTGTGTAATTTAATTATTTAAAACTGATCCTACAGTCGTAAATCCGGGGCAGCTATTTTTCAGCACACACCGGCCCGTTGTCGATCAAGTTTCATTTTACAATCGTGACAACGGTGACGCTCAGCTGACCAAGTGTCAGTTTATATTCGGTCCGGTACCGATTTTGGGTACCCGACTCCTCATGGTGACATAAACTGGAGTATGATTGGAAATTTTGTGCTCTCAGGATGAGCTCTAACGCACGGGACGGGACCGGACGGGAGGAAACATCGGTTTGGGCATCAAGTATGGATCTGGCGACTGGATCAACCGAAGCTTTTCCAAATAACGGCTTTTATGCAACTCATCCAATGAGTTTACAGCGTCTGAAAGCATCGGGGCTTCCATAATTTGCAAGTGAATCCATCTTTAAAAACTACTACCATTGACAATACGGACACACAAAGATGGACAATATGGCGGCACAATACAGCGATCATGTGATTGTGTGACGTTGGTGATTGGGTTCTATACTGTAGATACTGTTCTAATGGAAGATTTTGGTAGCGACCTGTTGGTTCCGTTTTTCATTTATTTTTATTATTTAAACAGCGACAACTTGTTGATATATTGTCACACCCCTATTCATATCTCAAGGCACCAACACTATTTGTTTTTGTGACTTCCTACCCAGTGATTTGATGTATTGTTGTGTAAATTCCTATCAGAAAGCCGCAGTTCACAAGTGCGAGCAAAGCTGTAAATAAATAAATGATCACACACTTAGACACAAGGCCAACGCTTACAAAGCAAAAGAGATGAAAAATAAAACAAAATGTAGAGCTTCTCCTCAGCGCATGCATGTGTTTACTCCCAAGTGACCCTTTGTGTTTATGCGCATTTAATTGGAGTGAATGGATTTTGCGGCAGCTGCTGATGTTTGAAGTTGTTTTGCCGAGGTCAGATTGCTGTTCCCGATACGGACTAACGTAACAAATGTTGTTAGTTTAAAATCTTGTTGAACATTTTTTTAGGGGGATAATGATCAGATAATGTCGATGGAACGTATTCGTGTGAATATGCGAAGATGGAAGCAGTTAGAAATAGTGTGGAAATATAGTGTGTTGTTATGGACAACTGAACGGACTGTGGTGGGGGTTGACTCAAACAATTAAGGGGGACTAACCTCTATTTCCTGGTTGTGCTCTCAGCAGGGAGCAAGGCAGTGAAGCTCAGTCAGACCTTGGATAAAGACAAAACATAAGATTAACTTTCACTGCCATTGACAATGATAGACGTCTAGTTGTGAGAGTCATAAGCCTCTTTCAGACTTATATCCCGGTAAATTCCCGTTTAAGGTGATGCAGGATTTACACGTGTAATGGCTTTCAGACATGGTGATGTCCCAGGAATTACCAGGGTTGTACACTTTCAGACTTGTCCCATGTTGGTGACTCGTGCGATATTGTAACCCAGACATTACGTCATTTTTGGTCGGCATCGGCAACAGAATAAACCACACATTTCCAAAGATGGACGATGGGCAGTCTCTTCCTCGGCTCTACGATCCAGGAGCAATTAAATTTCGTGAAGTTTCCAGTTTAATTTAGCCATTTCCAGTTTGCCATGCTGATAATTGCGATGTTTGTCTACCGTGAAGAACTTTGACTTGGCCACTCCACAACGTGTATTTTATTCTTCTGAAACTGTTCTGAAGTTGATTTACTTCTGATTTTTGGATCATTGTCTTGTTGCAACATCCATCCTCTTTTTAGCTTCAACTGGCTGACAGACAGCCTCAGGTGTTCCTGCAAAAAATCCTGATACATTTTTGAATTCATTCTTCCATTAATGATTGCAAGTTGTCCAGGCCCTGAGGTTGCAAAACAGCCCCAAATCATGATGCTCCTTCAACGATGCCTCACGGTTGGGATGAGGTGTTGATATTGGCAAGCTGTTCTATTTTTCCTCCACACATGACGTTGTGTGTTACGCCCAAACAATGCAACTTTGGTTTCATCAGTCCACAAAATATTTTGCCAAAACTTCTGTGGAGTGTCCAAATGCCTTTTTGCGAACATTAAACGAGCAACAATTTTTATTTATTTATTTATTTTTTAGACCGCATTGGCTTCCTCCGAGGAGTCCTCCCATGAACACCATTCTTGGCTAGTTTTACATAGTTCATGTGTGCACAGAGATATTGGACTGTGCCAGTAATTTCTGTAAGTCTTTAGCAGACACTAAGGTTCTTTTTTACCTCTCTGAGTATTCTGTGCTGAACTCTTGGCGTCATCTTTGGTGGACGGCCACTTCTTGGGAGATAAGCAACAGTGGCACACCCTCTCCATTTGTAGACAACTTCTCTGACTGTCGAGTGATGGACATCCAGACTTTTAGAGATGGTTTTGTATCCTTTCCCAGCCTTATACAAATCAACAACCCTTGATCGCGGGCCTTCAGACAGCTCTTTTGACCGAGCCATGATGCACATCAGACAATGCTTCTCATCAAGACAATTCTTCATCTTCTTTTTTGTTTATTGGCAGTTTACCCCTCGGTACTGGATTGACTGTATGGTCCGACATCAGGCAGTTACAGACTAAAAGCATTCCCTCCTGGCAACCAGTGAAACAAACCCAGAGTGTAGACAAAACCCAAACCAAAAAATAAGATAAATACTAATAAATAAATGAAATACTAATAAATTACCCTCTTCCTATATCCTTTCCAACAGCCCTGTGTCCTTGAGAAACTTTATTAGCCCTTTTTGAATATTGGCAGTCTTTACCTGTAGAACATTTCCCAACTCAAATGTCTCTTTTGCCTGGTCCAGCACTGTTCTCAACCGATCCCTCTGCTCCCCATATTCCCCACACACCATTAAAACGTATTCAATTGTTTCATGCTCCCTGCAGTGTTTACAATTTCCCATCTTTGTGTTTTCCTATCAAGACAATTCTTACCAGGTGTGTGTTTTATAGTGGGCAGGGCACCTTTAAACCACTAATTACTAGGGTTGGGAATCTCTGGCATGAAGCCGATTCGATATGTATCTAGATACACAGGTTACAATTCGATTCAAACACGATACATTTTTAAGGCCGACCGATTCGTTACGATTCGATACAGTTTAAGAACGATACGGTTTGATACAGAGTGAAAACGATACGATAGTAAACATTTGTTGTTTGTGTTCATACAGTATTTTAAACATATAAAAAAGACCACATTTCTAATAGCAAAATTAAACAACAAAATTTCGTACCAATGTTATGTTTTATTTTTTTTTATGAAAAAATAAGGCTTACTATATCACCGTCATTTTGTTGGATGGGATTGATAATAAAACTCCAGTGACGGACAACAATAAAGTGCAGTAATTCAATTACTGTATTTCCTGGTGTTTCGAACACAAGAGGTAAGTAATTTAAGTGCAAACTTTCAACGTAAACATCTTACAAACAAAAAATATTAATTATATGCAGCAGCTCTAGAAAAAAAAGAATTAAACCTGCAATGTTATCATCAATAAATAATAAATTATGCTTTACCACTAATATAATTGGGGGAATAAAAACATGGCATTTTAGACAGACAGGTCAATAATCATTACTTTAACCTTATACACAGCAGAGTCTTTCACTTATGCCTGTGCTTCCACATTTTTTTATTCCTCATCACTTTCCATATCTTTTTTTGAAGGGCAGATTTTTTCTTGAGGAAGATCAATTAATCCACATGTTAATGTTTAAGTAGATTACGTTTCGTGGAAAAAAAAAATCTCCAGAGGGTCGTGCTGCCCTTTCCACCATTGTAGAAGGTTATTTTTCAGGGTTAGAAACTCACGATCTCTGTACCGCTCCACACTTCCCACTAGCTCTGTCCCATGAAAACAGATCTGGCTGCCTTCCTCACTTCAAAGTCAGACTTTTGTTTTTCCTGGGTGCGTTGAAAATCAATCGCCGCACGTCGCTGGCGTCGGTGCTCAAACTGTCCATTAATGGAGGAAGTCAGCGTGATGTCACGATGACGTCACCTCGCTTAGCAACGTGTCGCCATTTTGTGACGGGGGTACGCACAGCTAAACATTCCATAGACAAACGTCTGAAATTCATATATTTCAGGTGTTTTGCGTCTTTTTTCCCCAAAAACGTCCTAAACGTAGCTTACTATTATCACGAGTCACTGCCGACAGACGCGAGGAGGCGATGCAATTTAAAATTAACGTTTATTGGCGTACAAAGCTGCCGGTACAAAGTCGCAGCTGATAGCTGGATAAACAAAGGAATGGCCTGCAATGGAGTTCGGAAACATGTACAATTACCTCATAAAGTCACCCAGTAAGTTGACCTTTATCATTTACGTGGAATATGTACTGCGTGGAACAGAGAAAGTTGGTAGTATATACGAAGTGATTATTTCTGCCGTTACCGGTAATTCACCTCCAAGCTTTATTTAGCCGTCAACACGTCACGGCATAATAACCAATTCCCACCACGCCAATAACATACCGATTGACTAATCAGAGCAGTTCACGGCAAAAGAAAAAAAAAACTCTTTGCGAGTTGCCGGTTAAGGTAAAAATAACCACTGCCTAGTAAATTGGACCAAGCAAATAAGACGAAAGTTCAATGCGTTTCTATTATAAGTGACTCGTCTTTTACCTCATTGTCAATATGGCGACACTTTGTTGTGGCTGGTGACATCATTAAATGCCCGGATCTCCGACTGCCTCTTTGTTTTAGCATGTTGCTTCGTTGCCACTACTAGTTTCGTTTTCGTTTTGGGCTGTGAAGAAAACGCTACGCAGCATGCGTTACAGTAGTTTTGTTAGCTCTCGCGTTGTTATGACACGCCCGTGACGATCGGGTAACGATGGCAACTAGTAGCGCTCGCGATAGCCGAATTCTATTTCTACTATCGGTTCATTGAATATTTAATGGCTAATTACTATCGAATGTTAACTTTACTATCGATACAGCTGTATCTCTCACCTGTAAAACCGGATATCCGGTCGTATCGGTTTATCGTTCTCAAGCTTACTAATTACTGATTGGGCAAACACCTGATTTAAATTGTTTGGTAAAAATTGGTCTCAATTGCTCTTTATGTCCCCTTAGGCCAGTACTTCTCAAATAGTGGGGCACGCCAGGGGGGCGCAGAGCGATGCCAGGGGTGGCGCATGTGACCTTGGGTAACATGCTTTTTTTTTTTTTTTTTTTTTTGCGCCGCACTTGAATAAAGTGGACTTGCGCATCCACTCAGTGGGTGGCAGTGGCGCTCTCATTTTCGGAGTGCGCGCAGTATTTTTGAACTAAGCAAGAGCACAGTGCACACAGAAAAGAGATGTGAAGAGCTGTGCGCCGTTTCGAAAGCAGTTTCCCGGCCTTTTTTTTTGGCACCACACCGGACTCACGCAGCGACCCACTGTCTTCTCCGGTTCTCCCTCGTCCACGCGAGAAGTGCCATTTTCGGCTTGGGATCGTCATGACGACCGCCCTCACCTACGGTTCTCCCTCGGCCGCCGAGAATGCGCTTTTTTCAGGCCGTTCGCCTTTTGGCTTTGACTTTTAATACAGTGGGTTTAATACTGTTTACTGTGTCTAAAAATGATTATAGCAGACAGCCGGAAGCCAAATCAAATAAGACGCCACTTAAAGACATTAGACCCCAATCTCATTGATAAGCCGCTTGATTATTTTTCATCGAAAACGTGCCGAATATTGCCAACAGTCGTCCCGCTTTGTCAGTGTTATATCAGTAAACCAGTAAGCACTGTTAGCATGCACAGTGCAAAATAACCCAACACCATTGCAAAGGAGGTGATATTGTGAGCGGCGAAAATAACTGTCCTTCTGTCCAAAGACCCTTTTTTTTTCCCGTCTATTCAGTTTTGTTTTTTTCAGTCAAATTTTTGGGCAAATTGTCCTCATGAGTTAATGTTTCTAATCAAGTTGAACTTGTTTTTATTTACTGATTTTATTTCATTTAATTTCTTAGTATCAAATGGTCAAAAATGTACCCTGAGTGTATTTTTACAGTTTGGATGTGACTTTCTTTTAAAGTCAGGCAAATTGTTGCACGTTAAGTCTTTTCTGTTACAAACAAAAAAATGTTAATAAAGTTATACTTTATTATAAGTTGATCTGTTACTTTTTTTTCTTAATAGAAAAAAAGGACGATGTTAGGCTGAGGCATACTTGTAATTTTTTAGACAAATTATACTAGTTACTGTGGCGGCAAAGAGTTTGGATGGGGCGCGAAACATTTACGTCTTCCTTGGGGGGGGGTAACAGAAAATAATTGAGAAGCACTGCCTTAGGCGGAGGTTTTACTAATTTATTTTTCCCCCGTCTGTCATTGTTTGCATGCTATCCTCATTAAAATATGAAAACCGATAATTGTTTGGGTGGTTTTAGTTAAAGCAGACACTGTTGTTACATCTGTGTGATTTTGACAAAGATCAGATCAAATTTGATGGTGATTTTATGCAGAAATGAGCGAAATTCCAAGAGGTTCAAATACTTTTTCATACCACTGTATTTGCCTCCAAAACCACTCTAGAGATGATTATTAAACTTTTTATAGTATTGTAACTCATTGGCAACCATTGAAAACAAAAGATGCCAATTTTTTTTTTAATTTTGAGGACTGGCTTTGTGCCACTGACGGCGCTCGACGTCTAGCGCAGTAAACAGCAGCCGACAAGTTGAGATAAGCGCCCTATAAAGAGTTAAACTCTACTGTTTACTGTTCTTGTGAGCAGGCTTACAAATAATAGCCCTCCCTCCTTGAGTCTACTTAAGATAAGGTACATGATTGGACGTCTGACCTTGATAAAGACTTGCTCCAGCTTGTGCCTGATAGGTGGCATTGCATGTAATCAAGATAAACAAATGAGAACTAAGCTACCCTGCCATTAAAAATCTCGGAACGTTCGTGTGTGGGAGTCGCCGGCCGTTTGGCCGGCCTTTTTTCTGGAGATCCTCCTGATTACGCCGTGAAATGAGTCACAGATTGTACAGCGCACATGCGCCGACCTCCTGCTGCTGCCACATGAGCGTTTGTATGAAATAACTTTCTCTAAACAACCAAAAGACAGTCAGGCTTCTTTCTAATAAAACACACATTTGTGTACTCGCACCTCATTTCGCGAAGACTCTCGGTCACGGGGAGTCTATAAATTAACCCTCTGCGCTGCATCACCTGCCAACTGCTTGGAGAATTGCAAGCTCCGGGACACTTACACAAGCCAAACACATTAATAAGAGGTGAGGGTTTTGCCAATAAAACATGTGTTAATCCCTCCGACATGGAAAGTACTTGGCCGGCTGCCCGCTACTTTGCCGAGCAGATCACGTAGATGTCCTTGCTAGCTAGGGGAAAAATTGACAAAAAGATTAGAGCTGTCAAAATTATCGCGTTAACGGGCAGTAATTAATTTTAATTAATCACGTTAAAATATTTGACGCAATTAACGCACATGCCCCGCTCAAACAGACTAAAATGACAGTACAGTGTAATGTCCGCTTGTTACTTGTTTTTTGGTGTTTGGCGCCCCCTGCTGGCGCTTGGGTCCAACTGATTTTATGGGTTGGTACCATGAGTGAGCATAGTGTAATTATTGACATCAACAATGGCAAGCTACGAGTTTATTTTTTTGATTGAAAATTTTACAAATTTTAATAAAACAAAAACATTAAGAGGGGTTTTAATATAACATTTCTATAACTTGTACTAACATTTATCTATTAAGAACTACAAGTCTTTCAATCCATGGATCACTTTAAGAGAATGTTACTAATGTTAATGCCATCTTGTTGATTTATGTATGTTGAATGTATATATAGGTCTTGTGTCTTATCTTTCCATTCCAACAATAATTTACAAAAAATTATAGCATATTTTATAGATGGTTTGAATTGCAATTAATTATGATTAATTAATTTTTAAGCTGTAATTAACTCGATTAAAAAATTTAATCGTTTGACAGCCCTAGAAAAAATGTGTGTCGCGTGTTGTCTAGGTGCGCCAAAGAGGACACTTTGGGGTTTGCATTCTGCAAGGAGAACTTGAGGTAGCCTACTGTTAACATACATTTAATACCGCTAACGAGCTAGCTAAATAATGTCATACGGTTATGTTATCTGCTGGTGGTTATGTTAACTGCTGAAACAGCTATGTTGAAGAAAATGATTACAAGAATTTATTAAATTTGTTTCCATGGTTGGTCATATAATTAACTCTTTGAGAACCGTTGACAGTGATAGACCTCCATACAGTAGACTACTTTTAATATCGCTAGTCTGCTAGCTAAATAATGTCATTAAGTTAACATAACCGCTTGTAGATAATTTAGTTGCTAAAACAGGTATGTTGAACAACATTATTACAAAAAAAATATTGGTTTTACATGGTTGGTCATGTAATAAACTCTTTGGGTGCTATTGACAGCGATAGAAGTCCATACAGTAGGCTACTTTTAATATCGCTAGTCAGCTAGCTAAATAATGTCATTCAGTTAAGTTGTCTGCTAGCGGTTATGTTAACTGCTAACACAGTTATGTTGAACATTATTACACAAATTTTAATTAGGTTAGGGTATACAATATAATGGCGTGTTGTATAGGTGCGCCAAAGAGGACACTTTGGGGTTTGCATTCTGCAAGGAGAGCTTGAGGTACTGTTAAGTGTTAACATACATTTAATACCGCTTGCGAGCTAGGTAATTAATGTCATACGGTTATGTTATCTGCTAGTGGTTATGTTTACTGCTAACACATTTATGTTGAAAAACATTATTACAAGAATTTTAATTGGTTTTACATGGTTGGTCATATAATTAACTCTTTGGGTCCCATTGATACCGATAGAGACCCATAGAACAGGCTACTTTTAATAAAAATATATATAAATAATGTCATACGGTTATGTTATCAGCTACCAGTTATGTTATCAGCTAAAACAGTTGTGTTGAACAAAACTGTCCCAAGAATATAAATTGGTTTTACATGGTTGGTCATACAATTAACTCTTTGCGTGCCATTGACAGAGATAGACGTCCATACAGTAGGTTACTTTTAATATCGCTAGTCAGCTAGCTAAATAATATCATTCAGTTAAGTTATTTAATAGTAGAGAAGTTAACTGCTAACAGAGTTATGTTGAACAACATCATTACAAGAATTTAAATTGGTTTTACATGGTTAGTCCTATTGTTAACTCGTTGGGTGCCATCGACAGTGACAGACGGCTAAACAGTAGTCTACTTTTAATATTGCTAGCTAAATAATATCATTCAGTTAAGTTATTTAATAGTAGAGAAGTTAACTGCTAATAGAGTTATGTTGAACAACATCATTACAAGAATTTAAATTGGTTTTACATGGTTAGTCCTATTGTTAACTCGTTGGGTGCCATCGACAGACGACTAAACAGTAGTCTACTTTTAATATCGCTCGTCAGCTAGCTAAATAATATCACTCAGTTAAGTTATCGGATTGCGGTTACGTCAACTGCTAACACAGTTATGTTGTACAACATTATTACAAGAATTTAAATTGGTTTTACATGGTTGGGCCTGTAATTAACTCATTGGGGGCCATTGATAGTGATAGACATCCATACCTTAAGCTACTTTTAATAGAAAGCTAGAAAAATAATGTCATACGTTTATATCAGCGACTGGTTATGATAACTGCTAAAACACTTTTGTTGAACACAAATGTCACAAGAATTTAAATTGGTTTTACATGGTTGGTCCTATAGTTAACTCTTTTGGTGCCATTGACAGCGACAAACGTCCATACAGTAGGCTACTTTTAATATCGCTAGCCAGCTAGCTAAATAGCATTACACGGTTATGATAAAGATTTAAACTGGAAAAGGAACTAAAATTCTTATAAAATCTTTGTGGTATTTTAAGGAAAACATCCAGGCGTGTTATAACACACCTGGGAACTGTTTGATAATATGAAAAATAATGCATAATAAATCTTCCTTTTGCACGTTTGACAAAAAGAGGCGATCAGCAGTTTTGTCCCTGGCTTTTTCACTTTGAATGAAGCCCACCAAAGCCTAATTGGATGAAAGAACCCCTTGCTGGGCTGTCATAGAGCTTTTACTCAGGATTTTTAAACAAGTTGACAGCTGCTCTGGGAACGAGGCTCCCAGAGACCTACAAACATCTCTCAAGTCATTTACAACAGCAACCACAGCATCACTAAAACTGTGCGATATAACGAGTTGCAATGCAAGAGCACTTTTTTTTTTTTTTTTTTTTTTTTTTTTTTTTTAGTACTCCTTCTGAAAATATCCGAGCTGAAACATCTGGTACTCATCTGCTTTTGCCTTATACGCATAACCCAGTATGGAAAACCGGTTTTGTCATCTATCATGCACAATAATGCGTTTAACACAAAAGAACCACCAATCGTGTCCCACTAGTGACGAGTCCGGATAATGACCGAGTCCATGATAACAAATGTCATTTTATTAGTCATTTTTCTTTTTCTTTAATAATATTATTTGTTTAGTTATTATTTACTGTATATTAATGTATTTATTTTAAATATCTTTTAAAATCCTCTCTTCTATGAGTCCTGTCAATGCCAGACAACATAAGCACAGTTTCGTCTTGGACTCTTCTTACCCCAAAAAAATAAATAAAATTAAATCTTATTCTATCGATGTTTTATTCATATAGTTAGTTGTTTTCAAATTTAAAATCATATTTATACAGTATATCCCTCTACAAAAACCTGAGAGGTCTTTAAAGTGGCTTTACAATAAAGCAAAATATAGTACATCATAAATAAAAGGGAAGACAGTACAATTACAATAAAATTGAGGGGGGAAAAAATGTGTCGTGTTAAAAGTCGTTACAACAACAACAACAACAAAAGCAAAATCTGAACAGAATCATGTTTACAAATGAAGTTTTGATTAAAAAAAAAAAAATCAAATGGATTTAATCTTTAATGATATAATATTTCAATCTATAAAAGACAACATAAGAACAGAGCTACTGCTAGACTATCAATATCAGGTTTATTTTTTTCTTTTGATTTAATTATGTAATCAGTATTTTATTCATCACATATATATATATATATATATTAGGGCTGCAGCTATCGAATATTTTAGTAATCGAGTAATCGATTGAAAATTCTATCGATTAATCGAGTAATCGGATAAAACTTTTTTTTTTTTTTAGGTAAAGAGCAATCATACATATACATGGGGAAAAAAAAGACATTTAATCCAATATTGAACCATTTTCAGTCAATCAATTTCTTTATTTTCGATGTACATTGTTGAAAACAGCCCAAAAAAATGCTTTCACTCAAAAAACTTGTAGATCTTATTAAAAAAAAAAAACTAACATATTTCTTACCTAAAAATGTAACTACGCATCGACAGTGGTCATAATCAATAGAAACCTAGCCCTCCGAAGGGCTAACATTACATGAGCGAGTGACAGTAACATATTTATTAGCGATGAGAAGTCTACTGCTTAAAGATGGCGGCTGTTTACTAACGCTGCCCAGGCGCGGCCGAGTCTGTCATTTCGCATCTAGTCCTAAATGCATGCGATATCTATAAGACGCATTACCTGCTCCCAAACTAGCATCATTTAGCAACGTCGGCGTAGTTTGTAGCGGCTGTCGGCTGTGGTAAGTTTTTATTTTTTTTTATTTTTTTATTGCTGCTTCCTCTACACACGTGACGTCAGCGCGTTGTCCTGCATTAAAAGTAGTCCGGGCAAAACGGGATAATTAGAGTTGGCAAAATTAAACGATTCCTCAAGGTGAATAACGTTTCAGCTCTAATATATATATATATATATATATATATATACATATATACACACACAACCATTTTTTTTTACATTTTCTATACATCTTTTAAAAAATATATATATTTTTTAATTCGTTTTCTTTGACTCTTGCCAGACCAAACAACAACCAACACAAAAACAATAAAGCGACAGCCAAAAAAAAAAAAAAAAGCTCCCATTACAGACTATGATTAATTTTTTTGGGTAGCCATTGGCCGCAATAGACATTCAATCTAAGCATGTGCCGGTATTATATTCTGACAGTATGATAACCTTAAGCAAAAATATCACGGTTTCACAGTATCATGGTATTGCAATTACAGCTTTAAAATGTGCTATTTTGAGATGTCTGGGTTTAAAAAAAACATTTTTTTCCGTTGAACAGTATTTTTATTTTTCAAAACAACATACAGGTAGTCCCTGGTTTACGAAAGAGTTCTATTCCTGGGCTGGCGATGTAACTCGGGTTTCCACAAATGTCTGAATTAACCCTTTAAATACCCCAAAACACCCTCTAAATTAATAAAACTATCCAAAAACATGCAATGTACGTCATTGTACTGTCCTTGCCGAGACATTGGAGCTACATCCCAGCTAGACAGTGAGCTAAGCTCTGAAATGACGATGTCAGACGTCCATGTGGTTTGCTGACTATTCAGCTTCTCGCGACAACACTTGCAGAATGAAAGTAAGGGGCAGTTTACATGCGACTCTGCGACACCAAGACGCAATAACCATGTTGCGGAGTGGCCTCGCGTTCATACGGTGTCGGCGAAGACGGAAGGCAAAGACGCAAACCTTGGAATCCTGCCTCCAAAGTGGAAGGATTCGATTTTGGGGTCTTGAAGGGGCTTGCTCTGCGTCCATATCAATGGAAAGCTCCCGCGCCAATAACATCAGCACTCGCTCACGTCACATTGGGCGTGCCTAGCGGTGCTACAAAACATTAAAAACAGCAAGTGGCAGAACGTCGGCTTTAATTTGCTGTTTTAATAATATTTTTAATTTAAATATGTTGAATGTTTCCATTTTTGTGCCTTTTGGAACAAAAGTAAAATGCCATTGCTTGGAGTAGGTGGGCATGTTGTCTTCTGGGCTAAGGAGGTTGTTTGGGTCAAGTGCATCATTCGCTGTCGCCTTGTAAATCTGCACTGCCTTCTAGGGCCTGGCCTACAACGCTTTGATGCAGAATTGCAACGTTGGTTGAATGGAGACGGAACCATATAGATGCAAACATGAAATTTTTCGTCCTCTCGGGGAGTCAACATGTAAACGGCCCCTAAATCAGTAGCATCTACAATAACAGCAATTAAACTTGGGTTTACAAGTAGCTGCTGATACAGCAACAATAAACGATTAGCATGTGTCAGTTAGCGTCAGCACATCATGTTTTAAATGTCAGTTAGCCCTCTTCCTCTCAGCTGCGGCCGTCTAACCTTTTCTGTAGCCGAAGTATTCCCATACCAACAACTTTGTTTTCTTCAAGAGGGGAAAAGTTGGAAAAGTTTCACCCTCTCCAGCTTTCGTGTAGCACAGCTGACTCTGACTCACTGAGCAACAACCAGAGGGAGAGAAGCCCTGCAGCTTCAACCGAGGGATATGAAAACCAGCTAGTACAGTATGACAGACAATTTTAGTGGTTCTGAAACCTCGACATTTTCATACCACGCTATACCTGGAAACCGGTAACCGGCACATGTCTATTCCAATCCATTTGAACTTTGAGGGCCTGGCAAAGATCAAATATTAATTTTGCCTGGAAAGGCTCGAGATGAAAATGGATTGGACGTCAATCGGCGTCAATAGCAGCAAATGATTAAAACCCCATGTAAATTCCAAACTTGGAAACATCTCTCAAGCCTAATGATACCTCGCTATCTCCCTCGGAAACCGTCATTTTCCTTCTGCGGGGTGGGACGACTTGGCCTCACGTCTCGCAGACAGGAGTGTGCGGCCTTTGTCCCTAGCCTGATCTCTAAATAAACACATTTCTTTGGCTCGCCTGGTACGCGCACGCACACACAGACCCGTTTTTTCCCCCCCTCATTTTGGCACAAGTGGTGGAAGCTTCAAAGCACACACGAGGGTGCCATTAACAGTGAGTTGTAGATTTGGAGTTCATTGCTTTTCGCTGATCTGACAATGCACTTTGAAGTAGGAAGAAGCCATTGTGGTTACGGTCGTTTTAGAGTTGTGCTACCTTCCAGGAGGACGTTATGGGTTGACGGGTTAAAACAGAGCCCTCCCTGCCTGTTGGGAGATGTAGCCGGGGTGTGGACTTCCCCTGGAATAACACACGCGCGCAATAAATCTAGCGGTGATGAACAGCACAGATGACACATACAGTGGGGCAAATAAATATTTAGTCAACCACTAATTGTGCAAGTTTTCCTACTTGAAAATATTACAGAAGCCTGTAATTGTCAACATGGGTAAACCTCAACTATGAGAGACAGAATGTGGAAAAAACCCTCAGAAAATCACATTGTTTGATTTTTAAAGAATTTATTTGCAAATCATGGTGGAAAATGAGTATGTGGTCGATACCAAAAGTTCATCTCAATACTTTGTTACATACCCTTTGCTGGCAATATCTGAGGCCAAACTTTTTCTATAACTCTTCACAAGCTTTTCACACATTGTTGCTGGTATTTTGGCCCATTCTTCCATGCAGATCTCCTCTAGAGCAGCGATGTTTTGGGGCTGTCGTTGGGCAACACAGACTTTTAACTCCCTCCACTGATTTTCTATGGAGTTGTGATCTGGAGACTGGCTAGGCCACTCCAGGACCTTGAAATGCTTCTTACGAAGCCACTCCTTTGTTGCCCTGGCTGTGTGTTTGGGATCATTGTCATGCTGAAAGAACCAGCCACGTCTCATCTTCAATGCCCTTGCTGATGGAATGAGATTTTCACTCAAAATCTCTTGATACATGGCCCCATTCATTATTTCCTTTACACAGATCAGTCGTCCTGGTCCCTTTGCAGAAAAACAGCCCCAAAGCATGATGTTTCTACCCCCATGCTTCACAGTGGGTATGGTGTTCTTCGGATGCAATTCAGTATTCTTTCTCCTCCAAACACAAGAACCTGTGTTTCTCCCAAAAAGTTCTATTTTGGTTTCATCTGACCATAACACATTCTTCCAGTCCTCCTCTGGATCATCCAAATGCTCTCTAGCGAACCGCAGACGGGCCTGGACATGTACTTTCTTCAGCAGGAGGACACGTCTAGCAGTGCAGGATTGGAGTCCCTGGCGGCGCATTGTCTTACTGATAGCAGCCTTTGTTACTTTGGTCCCAGCTCTCTGTAGGTCATTCACTAGGTCCCCCCGTGTGGTTCTGGGATTTTTGCTCACCGTTCTTGTTATCATTTTAACGCCACGGGGTGAGATCTTGCATGGAGCCCCAGATCGAGGGAGATATCAGTGGTCTTGCATGTCTTCAATTTTCTAATAATTGCTCCCACAGTTGATTTATTTACACTAAGCTTTTTACCTATTGCAGATTCAGTCTTCCCAGCCTGGTGAAGGTCTACAATTTTCTCTCTGGAGTCCTTCGACAGCTCTTTGGTCTTGGCCATAGTGGAGTTTGGAGTGTGACTGACTGAAGTTGTGGACAGGTGCCAGGTTTTATACCGATAATTAGTTAAAACAGGGGCCATTAATACAGGTAAAGAGTGGAGTCTCGTTAGAAGAAGTTAGACCTCTTTGACAGCCAGAAATCTTGTTTGTAGGTGACCAAATACTTTTTTCCACTCTAATTTGGAAATAAATTCTTTAAAAATCAAACAATGCGATTTTCTGTTTTTTTTTTTTTCCACATTCTGTCTCTCATGGTTGAGGTTTACCCATGTTGACAATTACAGGCCTCTCTAATCTTTTCAAGTGGGAGAACTTGCACAATTGGTGGTTGACTAAATACTTATTTGCCCCACTGTATATGTGAGGGGATTGACAAATGTTGCCTGGATTTGTGCCGCTGTGCGCCACCTTAGCCCCACATATTTTGTTAGTATTGCTTAACTTGTTGGCAGTTTCATTGCCGATGACGGCGATAGACAGCCAATCCATTTTGACTGAGAGGCTTGGCAGCTATCGTTCGATCGGAATTGGATAGGACGTCCATCGCTGTCAATGCCAGTGACTCATTACCAGCCTCCATAGCTGAAATTGATTTGATGTCTATAACTGTCAACGGCAGTGAATGAGTTATGTCAGCCATGTCAAACTTGTGGCCCACAGGCCGGAAGTGGCCCATCATGGTGACCGACCCGGCCCGACAGGCATGTTGTTGCTCATTCATACTGTACATACAAAATCACATGCTTTTATTTTGACATCGGCGCCGTAAAACTGGAGATTTGTGCAACCGAGTGCTGGCACTACTGCGCTTGGCTCACTTTTGTGTCCGTGGCCGCATTCATTCGTTCGTCCCCTCTCAGTTAAAATGGGTTGGAGTTCGCTAGTGCTGTCAATGGCAGCCAATTAGTTCATAAGTAAGTGACCCAAAAATGCCCCCCAAAAAAATCAGGAAATGACCAATGAACAGGAAGCCACACTTACAGTGGTATTAAAAAGTATCAGAACATTTTGGAATATCTCTCTGCATAAAATCACCATCACGTTATCTGAACTTAAAAATCACACAGATGAAAAACTCTGCTTTAACTAAAACCACCCATTTATAGGTTTTCATATTCTAATGAGGATAGCATGCAAACAATGACAGCAGAGGGAAAAAAATAAGTGAAGCCTCTGCCTAAGGAGACTTAAAGAGCAATTGAAACCAATTTTTACCAAACATTTTAAGTCAGTTGTGTGCCTAATCACTAATGAGTGGTTTAAAGCTGCCTTGCCCACTATAAAACACACACCTGATAAGAATTGTCTGAAGTGCATCATGGCTCGGTCAAAAGAGCCGTCTGAAGATCTGCGATCAAGGATTGTTGATTTGTATAAAGCTGGGAAAGGATACAAAACCGTCTCTAAAAGAAGTTGTCTACAAATGGAGAGTTTGGCACTGTGGCTTCTCTCCCAAGGAGTGGCGATCCACCAAAGATGACGCCAAGATTTCAGCGCAGAAGACCCAGAGAGATAAAAAACAACCCTAGAGTGTCTGCTAAAGACTTACAGAAATCACTAGCACAGTCCAATATCTGTGCACACATCAACTATATGTAAAACTATGGCCAAGAATGTTGTTCACGGGAGCACTCCACAGAGAAAGTCACTGCTATCTAAACATAATTTTTTTTAAAAAAAATAACATTGTTGCTCATTTAATTTTCGCAAAAAGGCGTTTTGACACGCCACAGTTTTTTTGTGGACTGATGAAACCAAAGTTGAATTGTTTGGGAGTAACACACAACGTAATGTGTGGAGGAAAAATGGAACAGCTCACCAACATCAACACCTCATCCCCACTGTGTTTTGTCCACCGGCGTCACTAAAATCGACCAAAACGTTGAAGTAACATATTGTTGCTTTAACTTATTTAGCCAAAACTATACTTGTCTGGCCCACATACGATCTACTTGCCCTGAAAGTGGCCCATGAGCCAAAACGAGTTTGACAACTCTAAGTAAAGCATGATTAACTTCCAGTCACCTCCGTGAATGCACAAATGCTAGCCCCGGAGTGCCGCATCTGTTTCATCCTCAATTGAGGTTTTGATCATTCAGTGAGTAATTCGGAAAACATGACTCGCAAAAATCACATCCATAATATTGCCATGTGCTTTGAAGTAGGAAAATGGAAATGAAATTGACGTCATACCTGGGGTGGGTGTCTTTTGGCAGGTCAGAAAAAGGGAGAAGGTCGCCCTAGGGAGAGTTTTCTTTCTTTCTTTTTAAGTTAATCATGTCACTCACAAACAATGAAACTCCCTAAGTTCACAATGCTGAAACAACTTTAGTTTAAACCATGTTAACCTGGGGAAAAATGGCCTCAAATAAAACACAACACTTAAATCTTGAACTCTTTCGTGAGATTTCAAAGAAAAGATTTCCGACCAATCAGGTGTCTTACAGGTGGAATCAGTCGATGACAGTCAGGTGCTGCTTGTTTAAGCAGAAAACTCATTTGTTAAATTGTCTTTGGTGGATCAAATCGAACAAAAACATGCAGCCACTGCAGCCCTTTAGGACCGGTTTGGACACCTTGCTCAAGTAGATTTCAGCATTAAAGCAAAAAAAAAAAAAAAAAAAATGACCAAGTGAGATTCCACCAAATATTCTAAGTAGGGCTGTCAAACGATTAAAATTTTTAATCGAGTTAATTACAGCTTAAAAATTAATTAATCGTAATTAATCGCAATTAATCGCAATTCAAACCATCTATAAAATATGCCATATTTTTCTATAAATTATTGTTGGAATGGAAAGATAAGACAAGATGGATATATACATTCAACATACGGTACATAAGGACTGTATTTGTTTATTATAACAATACATCAACAAGATGGCATTAACATTATTAACATTCTGTTAAAGTGATCCATGGATAGAAAGACTTGTAGTTCTTAAAAGATGAATATTAGTACAAGTTATAGAAATGTTATATCAAAACGCCTCTTAATGTTTTCGTTTTGATAACATTTGTAAACATTTCAATCAAAAAATAAACTAGTAGCCCTATTCTGTCCTCAATGTGTGTGAGTACACAAATTGACAGATAGCGAACATAAGTTCCAAAAAGAAATCAGACGGTGTGGCAAAGTTGCATGGGCTTTACTGAAGTCATCTCTTTTTGACAGGAGCACGTTTCTTGTATTTTTGTTAAACTGAAAATAACAAGGCAATGTGTCAATAACTTGCATAAATCACAAAATAACATAAAATGTACACACACGTGTCCATTTGAGCAGTAGCACTAGCCAATTAGCTCACAAGCATCTAACAATGTAACTGCATTTCACCATATATGTGAACAAATTCAAATACACATCATCAATAACTATTTAATGCTCATGAATATAAACAAAGGAGGAATATAACTCACAAGCGATGCATGTATTAGACACAAACAGTGTGATGGGGCTATGAGAACTGCCACTGAATACTGGATGCGGACGTTAGCTGGTCTGAAGAGCACTGTCTATTAGTGTGAGTTCGCGTCGACATATAATCACGTCAGAAAAGTGCGCCGAAACCCAAATAATCAGCTGCACTGAATCGCCAGCAGAGGGCGACATTACGCCACATAACATATGCAAGTCACACCCAAGCGCCAGCAGAGGGCGGAAAAACTCCATAAAACACAATTAACAAGTTGGCCTTTCACTGTACTGACATTTAAATCTGTCTGAGCGGGCCTAGTGCGTTAATTGCGTCAAATATTTTAACCTGATTAACTAAAAAAATTAATTAACGCCCATTAACGCGATAATTTTGACAGCCCTAATTCTAAGGCTACGTTCATAGTACAGGTCTTAATGCACGAATCCGATTTTTTCGTGTTTTTCCGACTCGAGTGAGGCATTAACTTGACGGTCTGAACGTGACAAGTCGCATAGAACTGGACCATTTCAAATCCGATCTGGGTCACTTTCGTATGTGGTTCAAATCCGATCTGGGCCACATTTTTCCAGACTGTCGCGGCGGTCTGTACTGTCCACTCTCCCAAATCGGATTTCATGCAGCAATTACGTCATCAACTAGCGAGAGAGACGTTACCGTACCGGTGCAGCTGTGCGTTATTAGCGCCTAGCTTGCAGTGAACACGGCTTTTGAGGAAGGGCTGAACTTGACAACAGTCATAAAAAATAAAAATGGGTTGAGGATAAGCCTAAGAATGATCGGTTTTCTGTCTGCTCCATATAAGCAATATTTCAACATTGCTTACACGGCCGAGAGTCGGGGCAAACTAACCGTGTGTGTGTGTGAGACATGCACGGACAGTGTGTGCATGCTATCAATCCATATAAACTTTGAATATAAGCCTAAACGGGGATTATTTATGTCTGTTATTTGTGTCCTCCTTTTGAAAAGCAAAATATGATATCCCTGGAATGACGGATGACGTGTGTCATTTGTTTTGATGCTTCTGCGCATGCGGGTCTTCTTGCTCAACGCGTGTCGGACTGCGAATTACTGCGCATGCTTAATACTTGAACGGTGTCAATGGACAAAGGGGCGGAACGTTTACGTCTTCCTATGGGGGGGCGTAACAGAAAATAATTGAGAAGCACTGCCCTAGGCCCAGATGCGGCCAATCTTTCACCACCAGAAGTTAGCCAGGTAAAAAATCTTTGCGGTGTAAATCAGTTTGACTTCTGGGTGAAATCTGGATTTCCGTCTGTGAGCCACATGTGGGCCATATGGGAGCCATCTGGTTTTACCAGAATTCAGCCATACAGACATGCCAAGGAACAATTCTTGATCGTTGGCACAGCTGCCGTAGCCATCTGGCTGTGTGATGGTTCAACATAGCTTACATATACATGGGCCAGATGTGGACCATCATTCACTCCCATACGCGGACCACAAATTTGCTGTTCATCTTGGCCACACCCATGGCAATGAAAATTTGTTATTGGGGAATGTTGTGATAATTAAAAAGCTTCACTCAACACGTGTAGACACATTCACTTCATACAGTAAAATTGCTGTGAGACTATGCTACATTCTCTATCCTCTGCGTAGATTTCCAATATTACTAGCACTCATTTGTGAAACTCCTCCATCTACAATTGCACAGATGCTGAGAGGCCCTTCGCACTGAGCTTAGTGGTCCAATTAGAAGTGAGTGGTCTGTCCCCCTAGGGGCCAGCCCGCAGTCTAACACACACACAAGCAAATACACGCACGCACACGCAAACACTCGCTCGGAGTGCACGCAGAGTTCAAGAGCGCTGGATGCAAGGGGAGTGGACATATTTTGGGGAAAAGTGCTCACACTATCAGACGGGATCACTTGCGTGTGTTTGTAGTCGAAAGGAAGGAGTGTCAACTGTTGCTGCTGCTGTTTCTTTTCCTTTTTTTCAATTTTGAGGGAAGCTGCGGCGCATGCAGACGGCCATGTGGCAGATGTGAGGAAAACAAAGTTTAGCACAGGTAAGAAGATGCAAGCTTCGTTTAAATGTGGGGTTGGATGAATGATAATATTTGAGGTTGGTATGTTAGTACATTTTCACATGAAATAATTGTTGACAGTTTTATCTTGGATTCCTAGCTGACGTGAATGCTATCCAGAAACTTTTTAAAGTGGTTGAATGATAGTTTAAAGATGACCTATTTGATATCACTAACATTTCTTTGATAGCAGTGTTGTTTTTTAATTTTGCGAACTGTATTTATAAGTATTTCCATCTGAAAGGGTTTGTGGAAAAACAGCATACACTGCAAAAAAAGTCTCACCAAGAATGTTTCTGGTAAACAATATTTCATCTCACTTAAAATAAGACACAATCCTTTAAAAAGAAGTATTTCTGTATTTTGAAACAATTTTAACTTGTTCCTTTGACATATATATATATATATATATATATATATATATATGTGTATATGTGTATATATATATATGTATATGCTTATCAGCAAAAAGTAAAAAAAAAAAAAAAAAAATTAAAAAAAAGCTAATTTTTCATGGGACATTTTTTTTCTATTGTGCGTATTCCATTGTAATTACATAACTGTCTGCTATTTTTCCCTCTATCTTTTTACAAAAAAAAAACCCTTAAATGTTTCATTTTAATTTAAAATTTTAACATCAAACCTAAAAATAAAAATACAAACACAAATATTTTGGTAATTTTAATGAAGGAACTATCTATACATTTCATGCTAGCCTAATAAACTAGTTAACTCAGTACTTCTCAAATCGTGGGGCACGCGATGCTGGGTGTGGTACATGTGACCCAAGGCCGGCCCAGCCTATACGCAGACTATGCAGCTGCTTAAGGCCCCTGACCACTAGGGGCCCCCCATTCTGGCAACCTCATTTTATACGTTGTTAATAGAGCATCGTGAATAATGTGGCGTGCATTGCCGTTTATCTATGCGAACATCCATTTTCTTGTCATTACAATCTGGCAACCTGGGGAGTGACGTTGAACCTGCTTTAAATTGGATATACTTTATTTGCTGTTGTGATATTTGACGTTCACTTTATATAACAATTGTGTACTGTTGTACTGGTTGTGACAGTACAGTACATTGTGAGACTGAAATTGTTTAATTTATATTTTATTTTGTTTACTACAGTTTGCTTGATTTGACTTTGTGAGTTTTGATACTTGATTACAAGCTTAAGAATTTAAAAGTTCTTCCTTAACTTCTTTTCCTCTTTTAGAAAAAGGTTGGCGCCATCTACCATACGTACTGACAATCATTTTGGGTGAGAAGTTTGAAGTATGCAGTGCAACAAAATCTGATTAATATACAAAATATGGACGTATGGGTTGGATTGCATGTATGGGTTTCACAGTACACTGTGACGAAATGGTGGGCCAAAAATATGGGCCCCTTAGCATTATTTTGCTTTGGGCCCCCAAATGGCCTGGGCCGGCCCTGAACTGTGACCATACTTTTTTTTGTTGTACAAGAATTAATTGTAATTGCACATCCACTCGGTGGGTGGCAGCGGCGTTCTCATGTTCAGAGTGTGCGCAGTATTTTTTAACCAAACAAGTGCACGCAGCAAAGAGCACTGTAGATATGAATAGCTAAGACGAGGAAATATGATGAAGCATATGTAGTGTTTGGCTTTTGGTTTTGACTTTTAATACAGTGGGAGACGAGGAAAGAAAGTCTTTTTACTGTGTCTAACAATGTTTGCAGCAGACAGTAAGAAGCCAAATCAATTAAGACGTCACTTAAGCTAGGTTCAGACCGCAGGTCTTAATGCAAAAATCGGATTTTTTCATGTTTTTCCGACTCGAGTGAAGCATTAACTTGACGGTCTGAACGTGACGAGTCGCAAAGAAGTGAACCATTTCAAAGCCGATTGGGGTGACTTTCGTATGTGGTTTAAATCCGATCTGGGCCACATTTTCCCAGGCGGTCTGATCTGTCAAGTCTCCCAAATCATAATTCATGCAGCAACTACGTCAGGATGGCAGTAATGTAACTGTGTATTAGCAATAGTGCCTTTGCCTGGTACACCAGACTCACCGCTGTTCCAGCTATTGAGTCTGGCCACCATTCACGCAGATACAATTTCCAGGGCGGAGCAAGCCACAGCAAACAGACAGCGGAGTGGACCAATCAGCGACGGGCAGACGTGACGTTAGTAAAATGACGAGGGCAGGACGAGGGACTTGCGCGCGGAAGTAAATATACGAAGAGAGCGGAGTTTATTCAACATGGCTTGCGCGAGACAGACTGTTGTCAATGACTCGTGTCGATGTGTTTTCGGTAATTTAAAACTGATTTTACCGTGGATTGGAACATATCCTCGGCTCTCCCGTTTACCATCTGTGTTGTTGTTGAGACGACTTTCGACGCGCAAGAGTGACGTTGCTCGTTAAGAACACGTCACGCAAATAAACGAATCTGATTTGTCGATTGATTTTGTACCTGCTCGAGAGGCCGTTAATGGGCTGGTTCCCAGACCTTTCTCTCAGTGTTTGATAAATACAGGTAGAACAGTCTGGCAGAGCCATGCAAATAGTGCCTAGCTTGTCCTCGGCTTTTACGCAGTAAGCGGGCATGACCACAGTCATAAAAAATAAAAGAAGAAAAGAATAAGCCTTATAATGCTCGGTTTTCTTTCTGTGCGCCAAATGAGCAATATTTCAGTATTGTGGCCGAGTCTGGGCAAATTGATAGGCGCACACACATAAGACATCTGTGTATGCATCTATCAATCCATATGAACTTTGATTATAAGACTAAACGGGTATTATTAATGTCTGTTATTTGTGTCCTATTTTTGGAAATCAAAATACGATCATCCTGCAATGACGTACAGCTATCATGTGTAGTCATTTGTTTTAGTTCTTCTGCCTATGCGGGTCAGTTTACTCAGTGCGTGTCAGACTGCAATTTAGTGCGCATGTGTAGTACTTGAACTAGCTCAGTGGACAAAGGCAGTCTGAACGGCCACGCCAAAAAAGCAGATCAGACAAAAAATCGGAATTGTGAACCAAGCCTTAAGGACATTAGACCTTAATCACACTGATAAGCCGCTTGATTTTTATTCAGCGAAAACGTGCCGAATATTGCCAACAATCGCTCTGCTTTGTCAGTGTTACAACAGTAAACCAGCGTGCACTCTTAGCATCATATAAGGTGGCATACCAAGTTCAAGTGCAAAATAACCCCACAACGTAAGCAAAAATAAGAACTGCCCCTCTGTCCACTGACATTGTTGTTTTTTTTCTATTAATTGTTGTTTTTTTCAGTCATATTATTTGGCATAATGTGTTCATGAGTTAATGTTGCAAATCAATTTGAATTTATTGTTATTTATTGATTTTTTTTTCAGCATCAAATGGTCAAAAAATGGACCTTGAGTGTATTTTTACTGTTTGGATGTGACTTTTTTTTTTTTCTAATTATTTTTTTTTAATTCAGGCAAATTAAAGCAACACTAGGTAACATTTCGTCCTTTATAAAATATTTTCATAACATTTTTCGACTGACAACTAGTTGAATGACACCTCTTTTATATCTTGAGGAGGTTTGTCTCACTTTCACCAGCATTCATTAACTTTGAGTAGGGGGCAGGAACCCTGCCACACAAAAAAACTACAAATGTGCTGACTGCTTTACGGTATATGTCACTTCCCCCTTTCCCCATTCATTATAAAGACGGTTGTGAATTCTGCAATGATGGCAGAGCAACCATAGAGACAAAAAGTTTTTTCCGAGGAGGGAAAAAAAGGGAGGCTATCAGGATACTCAAGAATAAGCATTAGTCTGCTGTAACGACCCCCCCCCCCCCCCCCAACCGAACTAGTCAACGCTGGGGGTTAGCCACACGGTTGCTAACCGTCATATGCTATTGCATAGTCCATCCGCAGGCGACCGTGAGATTGATTTTTGATTCATTGATTCATTGATTATTTTACGACACTAAGTGCGTGTGCGCTGGTCCTCATGGGAAAGTTTGGCTTCCGTAAGCCAAAACACTAGTGCTTTTGTCCACCAGCGTCGCTAAAATTGACCAAAACTAAAAAGTCAGATAGTTTTGCTTTAAGTCTTTTCTGTTACAAACAAAAGAATGTGATTAAAGTTATACTTTATCGTAAATTGATCTATAATAAAATTGATATAAAAAGGACAAAATGTTATGCAGAGGTGTATTTATAATAATAATAATTTTATAAATTATACTATTTACAGTGGCGGCAGAGACTTGCGGGGGCGCGAAACACTTTCCTTTTACTGGGGGGGTGTAACAGAAATGATTGAGAAGCATTGCATTATGGTAATGAAGTTAGCTTCATTTAACAGAATGCTATGATGACTCTGTATTTTTTTTCATCAACACTTACTGCTCCCTAAAATTTCATTTACTGTAAAATATTGAATTGATTGATTTCTAAAAAAAGTAATATTACACTTTATGGTAATGACTCCATATGGTGGGGAAGTAGATGTACATAAAAGCATAAATTTAACTATCATCAATTAAAAAAGGGAGAGCGTAACAGAAAATAATTTAGAGTTAGTTTAACAACTCATTTTTCATCACTTTGTTAAAATGTAGCAATTATTCGCCAGAGGGCGCCACTTTGAATAAGAATAAGTACCAAAGATAAAGAGTAACATGGCAACTAATGTTTTAACTCATTGGCTGCCATTGACGGCGATGAACGTACAATCCATTTTAACACCAAGTTTAACTGGATTGGACAGCTATTATCTTCCATATGTTCCACAGAACTATGCGAAACTGGTCTGTTTTGAATCATTTTTAGTCTCTTTTCCTTTTTTTATGTACTTTTTCTGCACTTGTAAAGAAAGGCACGCAAGTAAGAATTTCATTGCATGTCTGCTTTTTTTTTTTTTTACTATCCAGATGACGATAAACATCTTGAATCTAGAATCTTCAACTGACAGCACCTTGAGACGTTCTTTTTTTTTTTTTTTTTTAACGAGTCGGCTGACTTGGTTCACATTTTTCAACGCGCACGAACCCAAATTCACTGTGTGTCAAACATTCCACTTGGAGTGTTGAATATTCACCGTGCAGTAGCGCACAAAAGAAAAGGAGAGACAGTTGTGTGGCTTTTGTCAGAAGGACCTGCTCTCCACTCAGTATTGTAAAATTCCCCTAAAAGGGAATTTCTTAATGCTTTCACTGCTATAGACGATAATAGGCGTCCAGTAAAGGTTATCACAAGTAGACGTCCAATCCATTTGAACTGGGAAGATGCCTGCGAATGAACGTTCGTTCATAAGATCAATATTTTTAGTGTCCATGAAAACATCCGATCATAATTTTAATCCGAAAACTGATCGGAGTAAGGAAATTTTGCCCATTTATGCGTAGCCAATGTCAAAATGTGAGTTAAGAGTGATAAATTCAGGGATTCTGAGAAGTTGCTAAGAGAAAGACGACTCCCAAAATGACATCATCTGTCGTTCCCGTGTGGTCTAAAATGAGGACGTGTTGACAGGTAACAGCGAGCTCTGTCCTAATCCACTTTCTATTAGAGTTCAGGAATGGGAAGGTGGAGCTGGCTCTTGTCAGGAGCCATTATGTTTTCTTCAGTTCTGGCCCACAGCACATTTCTGGTGAGTTCTTTTTTTTTTTAACCCAGTCGGGTTCTATGCAACCACAGCGTCTCAAAAGTCTTGGCTGGACGGACAGAGAAGGCACATGTATGGCAATTGTGAAGTTTGCAGAGTCCACATTGATGAGGTGCCAAGTGCTCGCAGGCAGACATGCTGTCTGGGGTGGATTTGTTCGTGGAAATAATGGTTCAGGATACACCTTTCTGTAAAGAAAAATAAAGTACATTTCCTTTCACACAACTGAGGCCCGAAGAAGTCTGATCAAGTGAAAACATGGTCAGCGTAGCCAATCAGAAGCTTGAAATGATATTACAATGGCCAACATTATATTTAAAAATTTTCTGTTCCGTGAGTTTTTTTATGGAGAGTATAAGGGCCAGTGAAAAAAAACCAAGTATGGTCAGAATTCTGACTTCATTCTCCGATTTCTGACACTTTCACTTAATCTTACTTCATTGTCAGAATTTAGAATTCTTACTTTTAAGCCAGAATTCTAACTTTATTCTTAGAATTCTCAAGTCAGTTCTGACTTTAAATTCTGACATTCACTTAATCTGACTTTATTCTCAGATTTTGAACATAAAGTCACAATTCTGAGAATAAACTCAGAATTATTTAAAGTGAGACTTTTTACTTGAAGTCAGAAGTGACTCACTTTTCACTTAATCTTACTTCATTCTCAGAGTTTAGAATTCTCACTCTCAAGTCAGAATTCTCACTTTTTTCTCAGAATTCTCATTTTCATGTAAGAATTCTCAATTTAAAAGATTCTTACTTGATAGTCAGAACTCTTACTTTATTGTCAGAATTCTCACTTTAATGTCAGAATTCTGAGAATAAAGTCAGTTCTGACTTTAAATCATGATACTTTCACTTCATCTGACTTCATTCTCAGAACATTGATAATAAAGTCACAATTCTGATAATAAACTCGAAATTCTTTAAAGTGAGACTTATAACTTGAAAGTCAAGCCAAAAGAATTCTGACTTTATTCTCAGAATTCTGACTCTTTCACTTAATCTTACTTCATTCTCAAAGTTTAGAATTCTCACTCACTTTCAACTCTGACTTTTTTCCTCAGAATTCTCACTTTGACTTTAAATTCTGACACTTTCACTTAATGTGAATTTATTCTCTGAATTTTGATAATAAAGTCAGAATTTTGAGGATAAATTTAGAATTCTATAAAGCAAGATTTCTTACTTGAAAATCAAGCCAAAGGAATTCTGACTGTTGAAGTATGAAATCTCACTTTGAAAAATTCTAAGTTGATTCTCTGTTTAAGGGATTCTGATTTTATTCTTAGAATTCTGACTTTATTCTCAGAATTCTCACTTTATTGTCAGAATTGTGATAATAAAGTCAGCTCTGACTTTAAATTCTGACTCTTTCAGTGAACATGACTTTATTCTCAGAATTTTTATAATAAAGTCAGAATTCTGAGAATAACTTCTTACTCGAAAGTCCAGCCGAAGGAATTCTGAGTTTTGAAATATGAATCCTCACTTTGAAAAATTCTGAGTTTATTCTCAGAATTCTGAGTTTCATTCAATTTTACTTCATTCTAAGGATTTAAAAATCTCACTCTCACTCACTTACTCACTCCAATTAGAATTCGGATTTTAATCCCAGAATTATTATTTTCAAGTAGGAATTTTCACTTTAAAGGATTCTGATTTTATAGTCAGAAGTCTGACTTTCAAGTAAGAGTTCTCAACTTAAAGGGATCCACTGATAGAAAAACCTGTAGTTCTTAAAAGATAACCGTTACTATGAGTTAAAATGATTTGTTATTAAAAACCCTCTTGATGTTTTCGTTTTTATACAATTTGTAAAATTAGTTTAACTAGTAGGTCGTCATTTTTGTTGACATTGAAGGGCTTTGAGATCACTTGGTTACGATGCCAGGTTTCCAGAGTATGACTCTAGCGACATTAACATGTCATCTCTTCAACCCTTTCAATTTGAACCCGAGAGGAACATTAATGAGCATGACAGCACTGTCAATATTTCACAAAATGAGCAGCAAAAGCAAAATGAACAGGAAAGATGGGATGAGACGAGTCAAGAGTATGACAAAAACGGTGTTCTGCCAAAATGTGCTACACCGGCGAAAGAGGCAAATTTGACACCCAAAGTACTACCATGTGCTTTCAGCTTGTTTTGTTTAGATGCATACGGTCAGAACACAGTACAGATGCCTTAAGAAAATACTTAAATGTAGTAATATCAAATAAGGGTGGGTTAAATATGCTAGGTGACTAATGTGGTGAACAGATCAACAATCTGCTTTAAAGCTACCACAAGAAAACACAATCCCAGAAAGTATGAGAGAGAAACACATGCAAGAAGCATTTTGAGGCAATGTAAAAATTAATAAAAGACTCAATATAAACACAAATAGTAAGTACTCGCCACTTTTAACCGATGTGTGCATGTGTTGGACGTCTCGCCTTGTAGAAGGAATTTCAGAAGACTGGGAATGTTCGTCTGGTGAGTGACAAACTACGTCATCACCCCGAGCGTCCATTGCATGCATAAAACATGGCGCCCTTGTTAGGTCAAAACATGTACTAAATATTATAGATTTTTAAATCACTGAAAATATTTTATGTGTTTCTAATAACATATTTTAGTAATAAAGAGCAATTGTGGCTTATTAGAGCCTACAAGTCTTTAAGTCTGAGGTTTCCTTTAAACACTTCTGAATTTATTCTCAAAATTCTGGCTTTTAAACAAGAATTCTCACTCTGGTCTAGACATGTGCCGGTTACCGGTTTCACGGTTTACCATGGTGTGAAAACGTCGCGGTTTCAAAACCACAAAAATTTTCCGTCATACCTTAGTACGGTATTTGCTATTTTTCATATGCCAAAATGCAGCCGAAGTGGCTTGGTGCGGCAGCGCTCACCCCTTGCCGTCTGTTGCCGTGTGTCAGTGAAGCTATTCTGCTAAACAGCCAGCAAACCCAAAAACAAACTCAAGGCGTACTTTTCTTCAATTTATTGAGCTCTCAAATCGGGGTGAAATATACACTATGAATACATTTAAAACATTGTACAGTTGTATTTTTCCACGTGTGAGTAGGTTCAACAGGATAGCAGTAGCAGAGTAGCACCATGAAAAAGTTCGCTAAAAACAAAACACACATTTTCCTTTTAAATTCAACATACAAATTAACTAAAACTTACAAAGACGAATGTTAGCCTAGGCTTAGCTGGGAGAACAGCTTCGTCGAGGTTTTAAGTCTCACAGCCGCTGAGTGAGAAGCTTGAATGAAGGGTGTTAAAAAAAAAGATAGCCTCAAAGATCGCTAATTGCGAAAAGAAGTCTCACTCCCAATGTTTTTTTTTTAGTTTTTTAAAAAATTTTTTAGATGAAACCTTTCCTCAACAATATTTACATTTTAACTAACTTATAAAACTAACTTATAAAATTTTAACTAACTTATTAACTTATGATTTTTTAATGCTTTTTCACACAAAAGCATGACATCATGTCGACTAGAGTTGACACAGTGGCTGAAAATGGCGAAACTTCACTTCCCCCCTCAAAAAACAGTCATACAGTATATATATATTTTTTGAATTTTATTTAGAAGTGTTTTTATTTATTTATTTTTAGAAGAATTATTTTTTGTTTGTTTGTTTATTTATTTTCACATTATATTCATGTTCTAATTTGCAAATATGTTCTGGAAAAAAAAATCCTGTTCAATGGAAAAAAAGTTTTTTATTCATTTATTTTTTTTTTTTTTAAACCCATACATCTAAAAATTTTGGAGCTATAATTGCAATACCGTGATACCGTGAAACCGCGGTATTTTTGCTCACGGTTATCGTACCGTCAAAATCTCATACCGGCACACGCCTATGTCTGGTCTCAGAATCTCCACTTCAAAGCTACAATCATTCTCACTTCAAAACTATTTTTTTTTTCCTTCACTGGGCCTAGTCCTCTTCCATTTTTTAATTAACCTAATCTATACAATTTTTGCTTGCTGATTTCAAATCAGCCATCAGTTTTTCTTTTCCTGTATGCTTCGGTTTTCAATACGATTGGACGGCTATTACCGTCAATACCCGATGACTTAAACTGTTTAAGCGTCATAGTCAAATATTTATGTTACGATGTCACTAACATTTTTTAATGTTTCTTAATGTTTACAGTTTTCCATGACTACTGTTTCAAACCCATCCCCAAATGACTAACACGCAAACAAAAGTTCAGGTCCCGAAAAATCCCAACCCTGGAAAAGCAATACGCAAACCACATGTAAAAATATACACTGTGGGTACGGCCTCAGAGAGAAAAGGACAATAGCGGGAGCCGGTGCCTGTGGAGCTTCTACTGGTGTGACTGCGCTTTCCTCAGGGCTAAGGGAAGACAAGTGAGAGCACTTAGAGCTGTCACATAGCACTTTCATGGCCCGTTGCTCCCATCTGCCCACCTCACTACGGATTAAGTTACTCACATATGCTCGTACATGCGCGCTCATACAAATTCAACGCGGGGTCACGGCCTAGTCAGTGTGTGTAGGGTTACTTGTTTTGTTGTCCCGCATCGAAAAATGCTTTTGGCATTTTAATCCGCGTCTCGGTTACACTGTTTTCAATACAACTTTGTTTCCACTTTGCGCTGCTTTCGTGGTAAACACTAGATCCGGTAACCGTCTGTATTGCTATCACAGCCTCCGGTCGCTGACCCGACACTGTATCACTTTCATATCCAAAAAGAGTTATGAATACGCCATGAGAGATGCCTCGGTTTTGGGGCTTTGCCTGTAGTATTCATAACACATCATGACCATTTAAGCATCTTGCATGAGAAATTTGGTCTATTCTGTGTTGTGTTAGAAGAGTTATGTTTCTTCCTGAGTGTGTCCTGAAATCAGAGCTACTTAAATCACTGGCTGCCATTGATGGCAATACATGTCCAATCCCAGTGTTACCAAGTAACACGTTATTGTGATCTGATTACTTTCTTTCATGAGCAATCTAACGTGTTCATTTTTCCAAACCAGTAATCTGATTAAAGTTAGTTTCCTTAGTGTCTGTGCGTTACTATTTTTTCTTGCCTCATAATGTATGTAGAACGAAGACTATTGTAGTCATGTACTAAAAGCATTGTGAATGGAAAATGTTAGGTTTTCACGACGCGTTCATTTCCATGGTAACCGCTCATAGTCACTTCCTGTTTTGGTTTTGAGTCACATTTGGACTGCGAAAAGGCATGAGGAACACGGGTGCACATTCAACACGAGTGCAGCTGAGATGTGCAAGGTAATGTTAATCTGTGTGCATCCATGAATGAACGTGAGTATTTTTACTTCATTCTGGAGGGTTCTAGCCATAGATTCCCCATAGCATAGCCCCTACATGCACAGCTGTTTTGTAGCTTTGCCGTTGCAATGGCGGGTAGTCATCACTCCAATTCAGTGAGCATTATTTACATTATATTCGTGTTGCACATGCCGTGAGGTGACGTGTTCGTTTAACATCTTTGTTGTAAGTCCGATTGAGTGTAAAATGCTTTGTTGCCACCACGTTTTGTGGCCAACTAGACCGTGTGTGTGTACGGCGTACTTCCAGATTGTGTGCGCGCATTCGCGCCTGCCTCAACCTTTGTGTTTATTGCACTGTTTTTTTACACAGTTCATTGTGTGCAGTTGGTTATTGTGCAGTAAATTTGCATTGTTTTACATTGGCACTGATATGCTGTTGACCCTAGACCCTAACCCGAAGTTCAAAATTTTTTACATTAGGCTTAATCTTTTAGTCGGTGGAGTTGATTTCAACAAATTCCATGCATTATTTGATAGTTTCAGGGCAAAAAAGGATAACATTCCAACATTTAAAACAAATACAAGAACAAATGCGTAAACAAATACAAAAATAAATATATAAATATATGAATTGGATAAATAACTATATGAAATATCCAGTGTTTATTCATTTCATTGTCAGCATGAACAAGCAGAAGGAAATGCTATACCAATTAGAGTTGTCCGATATTATCGGGTACCCGATTGTCAGTCGATATGGGATGATATTGACATTGGTTTTTCATTATTGATTTTGGGCTAGTATGCGTATTGCCTTCATAGTGAATGTGGAAGCCTTCTGCCTTTGGACAAGGGCTGGTCACAGTTTAGCACAGCAGTTATGGTTATTGACAATTGGATGTCTCCATACTAAGATGCTTCCAGATGGCAAAATTTAACTGGAGCGGACATGGGCCAGATGTACTGAGAATGTCGGCTCAATTTTGTATATGGGTCCTACCCAGTGTCTTTTTGAACAATGGGCCAAACTCAGTATGGATTCACACTGGATCAGCTAACAGTTTTGGGCCAGAACTAGTCCAAAGTAGCAGAAACCACATTAATGTATAGTCCAGATATGGCATATATGTTACCCAATCTGGGCCAGCAGTGGGCAAGATATGCATCAAACCGTTTTCAGTATTAAATTTGGGGTCCATTTTTTCAATGTATCATACTGTAATGTGGTTATATTGCATTTGTCTATTAAAAGCAGTAATGACAACACTTCTTTTGTTATGCCATCTATTAATGCTAAGATATTAATGCATCATAATGTTAGATTGTTTTTTCACAAAATATTTCAATTGGAACAAGCAACTTCACATTAAAGATGACCAATTTTTAGACTGTAAACAACAAATTGTATTTGTAAAGGTTCTGGGGTTACAGGCGACCTAAACAGAGAGAGACGGGAGGCAAACTGGTAGTGGTAACAAGTTTATTGGCGATTAGAGGGAGTGGCAGATAGTGTCCAATGAATTCAGTGGGCAGTTTGGTGATAAAACAGGTGACCGGGCAGGCAGCTATTCTAGTGGGCAAGCAGAACAGGATCTCAGAAAAAAAAGAGCTCAGTATCAGGATTACAAGACTCTTTGTTAGCTGAAAGCTGGAGTCACAAACTCGTGTTGTTGAGTTGTTGATGTGGCAATGATGTGCGGCCAACTGCCAGTTTAACTAAGCTTCTGATGATGATCTCTGACCCCTGGTCCCAGGCTCACCTATTTGTCCAATCCTGCAACCAAGGCAGTGACAAACATACACAAAGAGGAGGACCGGGGCTCAGCGGGCAGGGGCCCTAACAGTACTCCAACATTGAAACATTTACAGCATTTTTAAATGCTTTCTCCCTCCATATGTTGTTCTTCAACAAATTTTGAACAGCTTAATTTGGAGACATGGCAGATCACTTGAATACATCGGCCATTGTATTAACGTTCGATTGAATAACTTGTTTAATGGTCAAGCAGTGACTCCAAACGGTGATTATGACTTTGAATAAAGCACTTACCATAAGAATTTGCCGTCCGGCGCAATGCTGTGTCCTGACTACTGCGTGCTCGCCGGATCCGTGTCGCAACACGGATGCCCACCTTCAGGGTTCGCGCTGTTGTGACTTAACCATTAAATTTCAGATTTTGAGCGCTTCCGATCTGCCCCAAAACAGTGCGTAACCTATCAACTGGACTGTCAGATTAATGATCCCAGCCGCATCTGGCCCACCGACATTCAGCGAGTGTAATTGCTATGTGAATCTGGTGAGCTGACACCAGATCCGGCACAGTCACTTGCTATTGGGGTTGGAATATTCATATTATTATCATTTTTAAAGCATCCAGTTAGGCTTCACAATACAACTAGCCATCATATGTTTAGTCCACAACCGCATATATCGATATCGGTTTTATATCTGTATCGGATTTTTGAGTTTGACACTAGCGGGATATCGGTTAAAAGTCATTATCGGACAACTCTAATTCCAATGGGTACCTTGGGTCAAACTATTCGCCTATAGGTTCATGATGCATATGCTAATGCTTTGTAAATGCTATATGCTAACATGAACTGCAAATGCTAACCTATGCTAGTTGTCAGCAACAGCTAGCATTGGCTACTCGTTGGATTTTGTGATGTCTAGCTTGTTAGCCATTCTGTACTTTTTCTTTTGCTTGCTTGTTTACAAGCAGGCACTAGCTAGTCGATCGATGCCAATTGACCAATCGGTGAATAGTTCAAAACACTTAAGACCACAACAATTGTAAATGATAACCACTATTGCAAAACCTAACATTACACAGCCTATACAGATATTAACATAAGTGCTACATTTACACATCTCCATCACCTAAAAATCAAAGTTTGCAAATGCCTGACTCTTGGTTGCCTCTGAGAGGTCATCCTGACTGATTATCGTGTGGTTGGAAGTGTGTTAAGATAATCCTAAACGTTAAATCTGTTCAATATTCATCATCGGGTCTCCCAGCGTATAAAAATGGCTGAAGATGTTAAAGATCAGTATGTACTATGTAGATATTAAAACAAAAGACAGGCTCTGCAGCAAAGCTCGGGGGTTTGAAATTCTATCTGTGTTCCTTGGTGCTGTCTGGAAACTTCATATTCCCTTCCCAAACAGAAGGAATTCTACTGGAACGTCCTCCCATGGGGGCATTCTTTGATTTTGGACAGAGATTGTCCTGTGAGGTCATTTTTCTTTGAGAGGGATATAATGAAATAAGTGATGCAAAACATGCAATACCGTGACTGCGCTTCATAAATCCATACCCAAATCATTCTGTGATCAAAAGAGCCTGCAGAATTCCTGATTTATCGTTTTTATTAGAGGGGGAAAAAAATCTGACGTCCCTCATAGCTACGAAACCTGTTGAAGTTTCCATGGAAAACACATCGACGGCCTTATACGGTGCAGTGTGCCTCACTCCACTTCATTTCTGATATTGAGATGTCCACACATGTAATTATTTGGGCCATGGAGTTTTCATTCACGCTGATTAGCGAAAAACAGACTGATGCCGTGTAATGTCAAAGTTATGCACATTGACATGCTTGTTTGAGGTCAACATCCCATATAAATGACATTGAGTCTGCTGCCTTCGTGTTTTAGCCGGAGAAAAAGAATCGTTACGGTCAAAAATGAGCAAATGTAGTCATAAATATTGCCAAAATATTTTTGTATGATTATGTTGGTCAAAATTTCCATCAGTAAATACTAGATTTGTGTACATAGGTAGCTATGAGGGATGACTCCGATCCGATCACGTCATTTGAAATCGGGCCCATCATGTCATTTTTAGAAGATCGGAATTGAATGAAAAAGTTTGGGTTTTAAAATGTATTTTTTTATTTCTACTTTTATTCATTGGCTGCCAATGACGACAATAGACGTCCAATCCATTTTGACGATGGTTTGAAACATGATCACTAAATGACCATGAAAGTTCAAGTAAAATTTAACATCTATCGCCGTCAATAGCAGTGAATGAGTTAAGGGCTACAAGCAACAAAATGATCCAGTGGTCTAATAATTAGGTCAATCTGATCATGTGATTGGAAATCGGTGCCCGAGCATGTAATTTTAAGAAAATTGGAATCCGGTGAAAAAGATTGAGGTTTTGAAAAATGTTTGAATAGCTACAATGCAAAGAAATAATCAAGATGGAGTAAAATATGCCAAAAGAAAAAAAATATCTATCTTTTGAGATAAATTATTAGATACATTGATAAATTTCGGATAAGTTTCGGATTGGTATGTGGTCTCGGTAGATCCTAAAAATCAGGTGATTGAACTCGGAGCATCTCTAGCCGATATATTTCTTTTATGTGTTAGCATGTTAGCATTTTGCCTGTTTTGAATAAAAAATTGAATCATATCACACAATGTTGACGACGATAATAATTTAAACTAAGGGACAGTTTAGAACCGCCATTTTCACAACTCACTTTTGTCATTTTATCTGTATTTAGAACAGAATAGAATATACATATATAATTTTTCATTGAAATTACATTTACTTCCAAATTGATTTTCACAACAGAATAAAATAGAACTGTATAGAATAGAATCCTTGATTGTCGCTTTAAACATTTAACCACATTTACTGCCAAACTGATTTTCAGAATAGAATATAATTCTTAATTGTCTTTGTAAACATTCAGCCACATTTACCGTGGAAATCAGTTTGGCAGTAAATGTGGTTAAATGTTTACGGTGAAAATAAATTCTGTTCAATTCTATTTAATTCTATTCTATCCTGTTATGAAAATCAATTTGGTAGTAAATGTGGTTGAATATTTACAGTGACAATAAGGGATTCTATTTAATTATGGAATGTAATATTTCTATTATAAATTATATACATAATAATTATGTTCTATTCCAGAATAGAATCCTTTATTGTCACTCTAGACATTCAACTGCTGACATTTACTGCTGAACTGATTTCCACTGTAAATATGGTTGAATGTTTAGAGTGACAATATAGGATTCTATTCTATTCTGAAAATCAGTTTGGCAGTAAATGTGGTTAAATGTTTAAAGCGACAATCAAGGATTCTATTCTATACAGTTGTATTTTATTCTATTGTGAAAATCAATTTGGAAGTAAATGTGGTTGAATGTTTACAGTGATAATAAGGGATTCTATTCGGTTATCGAATATATTTCTATTATAAATTATATATACTGTATATAATCATTATTTTCTAGAATAGAATCTTTTACCCTTATTTTACAGTGACAATAAAGGATTGTGAAGGATCTATTCTATTTTATTCTGTTGTGCAAATCAATTTGGCAGTAAATGTGATTGGATTTTTAGAGTGACAATAAGGGTTTCTATTCTATTATAGAATATAATATTTGTATATATATACACACATATATATATATACAAACACACACACACACACACACACACACACACACACATATATATATACATATATATATATATATATATATATATATATATATATATACATACGCATACATATATATACATATATTAGGGCTGTCAAAATTATCGCGTTAACGGGTGTTAATTGATTTTTTAAAATTAATCACGTTAAAATGTTTGACGCAATTAATGCAGATGCCCCGCTCAGAGAGATTTGAATGACAGTACACAGTGAAATGCTCACTATATATATATATGTGTGTAGTTGAATGTGTATGACAAGAAAGTATTCTATTCTATTCTATTCTATTCTAATTGTGAAAATCAGTTTGGCAGTAAATGTGGTTGAATTTTTACAGTGACAATAAGGGTTTCTATTCTATTCTATTTGTGAAAATCAATTTGGCAGTGAATGTGGTTGAATTTTTACAGTGACAATAAGGGTTTCTATTCTATTTATACATTTATTTATTCATATTATATATATATACTCATTCTATTCAAGAATAGAATAGACTCCTTTATTGTCACTCTAAACATTCGGCCACATTTACTGCCAAACTGTTTTTCACAGTAAATGTGGTTGAATGTCTATGACAATAAAGTATTCTATTCTTTTGCCCCTTAACACACACACACACACACACACACACACACACACACACACACACACACACACACACACACACACACACACACACACACACACACACACACACACACACACACAACCAACACCAAGTGCTGATAAATCTGTGGGATTGTACCATCTAGTCCTATGAGCTCAACTATTCTATTCTATTCTATTCTATTCTATTCTATTCTATTCTATTCTATTCTAATACAGCTAAAATGACAAAAGTGAGTTGTGAAAATGACAGTTCTAAACTGTCCCTGTGATGGATGCTCTTTGATTTACAGTTGGGAGAAAAAAAGCCTATTTAAAGTGTAAGGCTTCCCATCACTAGTTTTACAATAAAAACAGCAGTTATGTGGCAGGGTGGCGGAATCTGTGTTTTCAGAGACATGAACTCACACCGAATCACATGGGAGTTGCATGCTTGCCTACACACAAGGTTAACCTAAAAAAAGAAAGAAAACCGATTGAGCTTTGCCAAGAAAAACACAAACGTCTCCAGAGTTAGGAACAATTATCCACGTTGTTACGTCTGCTCAGCGGCCGGGACTCGACAAATCGCCCGGCTAATGCACCTTGTCACGGGGAGATGGAGGGATTTGATAATGGCGTTCTCCACGGGGCACCTGGCTTGTCGCTAACTGCCTCATTAGGGGTGGTCTGCGTGTGAGAATTCCCAAGGCCACGCTATACCGCTGCCATCTGCTGTTTGACGACCCACGCTGGGAAATGGCCTTCAAAAAAGTTTGGCTACTCTTAATTACCAGCGGACCGACAGTCTGCGGAAGGCTCTCACCTTGTTGATGTCATGCTAAACTGCAGTATATGACACATTTAACTCTGGTGGGCAGGGTTAGGTTTCTTTTTTTAATTTTTGTTTGTCGTGGCCATGCCAGTGTGCTAACCTACAATGCATTGCATTGTAATTTAACATATCAACACTACACAAAGCAGTGAATTGTATTATCCTTTTAACACATTCCCTGTATTGGCCGTCCATATCAACTGAAATCCAGCATGTAACTGCACCTCATGTGCATATTTACTGTCTATTTCATCATTTTTATCTCATTCACAGCCAGCCCAGGTATAGGCTATATATACTTTTCCGAGATTATGTGTAGTGGTAGAAGAAAAAAAAAAGTATTAAAACAAGGAAGTGAACCTGAAAATACTCCAATATTAGCTAGGGGTGCACGATCTCCATTTTTTGAAACCGGTACCGATATCGATAATTTCCTGCTCCTCAAAGCCGATACCGATATGATAACCAATAATATATATATATATATATATATATATATATATATATATATATATATATATATAATTTTTAAATGTATATTCACATGGGTTTTTGAACACGTGTATGCCAAAAATACTACTGGTGGATTCAGCATAGACTTGCCTTTGACCTAACCAGAATTTTCATGATGACATGAACATTATTATAATGAAAAAAACAAACACAAGAACAGTTTTGACTTCAAATAGGGTGCCCATATTTAATTTTTCAAATGAATAAAATTTGAGTCAATCACCATCAATTAGTCAATATTATTGATGATGTGTTCCCCTGAATAATGAGCGTTGAACTAAAACAAATATAAACCCAACAGGTATTGTGCTTTGTCAGCAAATTAAACATTTGGTGCATGAATAGAGGAGACTTTTATGCTCTTGGTCCATTAAACAACTCAAACGCACACATCCCAATCCACCGACACTGTGCCAAAATTAATATCAATAGGCCAGATAATATATAATGTTATTGGATTTATTGGGATGACGTCATAATTCCTATTATCGGACCGATAATTATCGTACACCTCTAATATTAGCATTAAGTGACACAAAAATGCTCCAAAATTGACAGTAAGTTACCCAAAATCAAGCAAAAGTGACCTTGGAAATGCCCCATAAACAGCAGGAAGTGACATGGAATGGTCTCAGAGAAAAAAGGAAGTGGCCCAAAAACAACAGGAAGTGATCCAGAAATGCCCCCAAACCGACAGGCAGTTACATACACATATTATCTGGTCAGCACCATGTGCTATCTGGTGCGTATTAGATAATTTCTAGTGCACACCACAAACTACCTGGTGCACCCCAGCTTGTTTCTCATGCACACCATATACTATCTGGTGCGCACCAAATTGTTTCTCGTGTGCAACAGATAGTTTCTACTGCGCACCACATATTTTCTGGTCCGCATAATGGGCTATCTGTTGCGCATTAGATTGTTTGTTGTGCGCACCACATATTATCTGGTGTGCATCAAATTGTTCCTAGTGCACACCAGATAGTTTCTTCTGCGCACCATATACTATATGGTGCACATCAAATTGTTTCTCATGCCCACCAGGTAGTTTTTGCTACAGACCACATATTATCTGGTCCATACCATGTGCTATCTGGTGCGCATTAGATAGTTTTTAGTGTGCACCACATACTATCTTGTGCGTACCAGATTGTTACTCGTGCGCACCATATCCTATCTGGTGAGCACTAAATTGTTTCGCATGTTCACCAGATAGTTTCTACTGTGCACCATATTCTATATGGTGCTCATCAAATTGTTACTCATGGGCACCAAATAGTTTTTGCTGCAGACCACATATTATCTGGTCTGCACCAAGTGATATCTGGTGCGCATTTGATAGTTTTTACTGCGCACCATGTACTATCTAGTGCACATCAGAAAGTTCCTAGTGTGCACCACGTACTCCCTTGTGCGTACCAGATTTTTTCTCGTGCGCACCACATTATCTGGTGTTCACCAAATTGTTCCTTGTGCACACCAGATAGTTTCTACTGTGCACCATATACTTTATGGTGCACCATATACTTTATGGTGCACTATATACTTTATGGTGCACCATACACTATATTGTGCACATCAAATTGTTTCTCGTGCGCACCAGATAGTTTCTGCTGCAGACCACATATTATCTGGTCTGCACCATATGCTATCTGGTGCGCATTAGATAGTTTTTAGTGTGCACCACATATTATCTCGTGCGTACCAGATTGTTTCTCGTGCGCACCATATACTATCTGGTGAGCACCAAATTGTTTCGCATGCTCATCAGATAGTTTCTACTGCGCACCATCTACTATCTAGTGCGCATCAGATAGTTTCGAGTGCGTACTTAATACTTTCTGGTGCACACTAGATTGTTTCCTGTGCGCACCACATACTATCTAGTGCGCACCAGATTGTTATTCGTGCACACCATATTCTACCTGGGGTGCACCAGATAATTTCTGCTGCAGACCACATATTATCTGGTCCGCACCATGTGCTATCTGGTGCGCATTAGATAGTTTTTAGTGTGCACCACATACTATCTTGTGCGTACCAGATTCTTTCTTGTGCGCACCATATACTATTTAGTGCACACCAGATTGTATTTCGTGCACACCATATTCTACCTGGTTTGCACCAGATAGTTTATGCTGCAGACCACATATTATCTGGTCCGCACCATGTGCTATCTGGTGTGCATTAGATAGTTTTTAGTGTGCACCACATACTATCTCGTGCGTACCAGATTCTTTGTCGTGCACACCATATTCTACCTGGTGTGCACCAGATAATTTCTATTGCGAACCATATACTATGTGGTGCACACCAGATTGTTTCCCGTGCGCACCACATGCTATCAGGTGTGCACCAAACTGTTTCTCGTGCGCACCATATAGTTTCTGCTGTGCACCACTTACTATCTGCTGCACATCAAATTGTTTCTTGTGCACACCACATAGTTTCTGCTGCGCACCACATATTTTTTGATGTGCACCACATGGTTTCAATTTATTTTACTTCTGTCGATGTCCCTTTAGGGGCTCCGTACTATACAATTGCTACAGATTTTTTTTTTTTTTTTTTCATTTAAAGAACAGTCATTAACGGTGATAGACATCTAAGCGGATGACATTTTGAAATATTTTGAAACTTAATCATATATCTATTTATTTCCTGTTTGGACTCATCCCAACTGCGATAAGCTTACAGATAATGGAAGATGGATTGAATGTTGCTGAAGAATCCGCACTGCTATCATACTTTACCCAGATCTATGTTATAAGGCAGCACCGGTGCAGGCATCTGACATTAAATCTGCCACGGATGTCGTCAAGTTTATTTACTATCACCCCCCTCGTTCCCATGTGCAGAACACGCTGCCAAAGACAACAGGGGGGTCTCCAGTCCGGAGCTGCCAGGAAACACTTGAGTTTATTTAACTCGCATGGCACTGAGCTGTGTGCTTCTCTACCCCTGCTGTCACTCTTAATCTATTTTATTGACTCTCATGCTGTATAGACTGTGAATTTTCCTGCCAAATTACGTCAGAGGGCTTTTTGCGCACCTTTATGCCACCACATATGTTTTCTACAAGGCTGTTTTGCAACTCTTGGTTTATTGAATAAAGTCATTAACTTTAACTAAATTACTGACTGAGAATGGCACATTTTCTACAAACCTGTGATAAAATCTTAGGTTGTCAAACTGTAGCTTTTGAAGTGGTTACTCCACCTCTAGGCCTTCTTGGCATCTTCTCTGCACAATTATTTACAACATCTACTCAGTATAGAAGTCAAGAGTCAAGATTGGAACCCAGGACCTTTGACTTTGGAGGACATGGAAAGGGCAAAGGTTAATTTGATAGAAAAGTAGTTGGTCTTAGCACTTTCAAGCGGTTAACAAGCACTTAATTCCTGATCAATGCACAGTGAACATTTTCTTGCATTTTAGTTGCTGAGGAAATAGGCCAACCAAGGAACTATAAATTCAAAAGAAGCATGCACAGTAAAGTAGTGGTAGTCATACTCAAATCTGTCTTGACTTCCCTCTTCTTGTCCTATCCGTTTTTTTTTTTTTTTTTGTTAACTCCCCTCAGAAAGTTAAGTCATAAGGGACTTGAAATTACTTATCACTTGCTAGCGAGCTAGCATATCGACACCTTCTTGAAAGGGATTTTTTTTACCGGTACACAGTCACGTGCTATTAGGGTAGATAGGTTTACCGTAGTGGTTACGTTAACATTTTTAGGCTTCCAAATCAATGTAATCTTCTCTTGACACTTGAGATATTTACAAAACAGAGATGTTTTATTTTTCAGGGTGACAGTGGAGATGAAATACAAAAACATTTTTAGGTACAGCCACTTAAACACAAGCGTTTAGCAGATCATCCATCTGTTAGGAACAGCTCTGTCCCAAAGGTAAACCACTAGCCAAAATTGTTTTTAGTGCACACCAGATTGTTTCTAGTGTGCACCAGATCATTTCCAGTGCACACCACATTTTTTCTCGTGCGGACCACATACTATCTGTTGCGCACCACATTGTTTCTCGTGCGCACCACAATGTTTCTTTTGCGCACCACATGCTATCTGGTGCGCACCAGACTGTCTGCTGTGCGCACCACATACTATCTAGTGTGCACCAGACTGTTTCCCGTGCGCACCACTTTGTTTCTCACGCACACTACATACTATCTGGTGCGCACTACATTGTTTCTCGTGCGCACCACATACTATCTGGTGTGCACCAGACTGTTTCCTATTCGCACCACATACTATCTGGTGCGCACCCCAATGCTTATAGTGCGCACCACTTTGTTTCTCAAGCGCACTACATACTATCTGGTGCGCACTACTGTTTCTCATGCACACCACATAATAACAAGTGCGCTCCAGACTGTTGTCTGTGCGCACCACATACTATCTGGTGCGCACACCAAGGTTTCTCGTGCGCACCACTTTGTTTCTCACGCGCACTACATACTATCTGGTGCGCACTACATTGTTTCTCAAGCGCACCACATATTATCTAGTGCGCAGCATGTTTCTCGTGCGCACCACATTCTATCTGGTGCACACCAGACTGTTTCCCGTGCGTACCACATACTATCTGGTGCGCACCAGACTGTTTCATGCGCGCACCACATACTATCTGGTGCACACCACATTGTTTCTCGTGCCCACCACTTACTACCTGTTGCGCACCACATTGTTTCTCGTGCGCACCACAATGTTTCTCGTGCACACCACATACTAACTGGTGCGCAACCCAATGTTTCTCGTGCACACCACATACTAACAGGTGCGCTCCAGACTGTTTCATGTGCACACCACATACTATCTGGTGCGCACCACATTGTTTCTCGTGCACACCACAATGTTTCTCGTGCACACCACATACTAACTGGTGCGCAACCCAATGTTTCTCGAGCACACCACATACTAACAGGTGCGCTCCAGACTGTTTCATGTGCACACCACATACTATCTGGTGCGCACCACATTGTTTCTCGTGCACACCACAATGTTTCTCGTGCACACCACATACTAACAGGTGCGCTCCAGACTGTTTTCTGTGCGCACCACATACTATCTGCTGCACACCACAATGTTTCTCATACGCACCAGACTGTTTCCTGTGTGCTCCACATACCATCTGGTGCACACCACACTGTTTCTCGTGCGCACCATTTTGTTTCTTGTGCGCACCCCATACTATCCGGTATGCATCAGATGGTTTAAACTCCTTTTATTTCTGTCAATGTAAATGGTGTTAAATGGTGTTATACTTATATAGCGCTTTTTCCACCTTTTAAGGCGCTCAAAGCGCTTTACACTATCTCTCCATCTACCTACTGGTGACACAGCACCAGGAGCAACGTGAGGTTCAGTATCTTGCTCAAGGACACATAGACGAGTTCATCAGGGTGGAGAATCGAACCCACAACCTCTGGTTCAGGGGACAACTACTCTACCACTGAGCCACGCCACCCCAATGTCACTTTAGGGGCTCCGTACAGTTTTTTTTTTTCAGGTTGAGAGGAGATGAAATACAAAAACATTCACTTAAATGCAAGCATTTTGCTGATCGTTCATCCGTTAGGAACAGCTCTGAATTAACATTTTTAGGTTGTAAGGTGCCTCACTTTATCATCTAAACTAAACAGACGTCTGTTTATCGGGGTCTAATCCTCTTTGGTTTATTACTACAGTGCAACTGATAACATAGCCCTCGGTCAGTGTAACCGGCTCCAGCACAAGTCATGCCTGGACATGTGAAATAAATAAAAAAGTCAAGAGGGGCACTGGAAACGCTTGCCAACATGCCATTGGACATTGTAATCCTTGTTCGTGGATGGGAATGAATGAATGCACTGAAAGGTCATCTCTGTTGTAATTAGTTTGACACGAGGAGAAGAATATTCCCATTTAATGTTTGAGACACAAGCACTACGTTGATGCTATTAGTTCGGTTTGACTTTGTTACGCGGTCATTGAGAGGTTAATTATCTTACAAGGGATGGAAAGTGGGAAGAAATCAGGGAGATGTTGCCATCAAGGGCTAAGGGGGATGCGTGAGGTTCATGAAGCACGCCATTGTTTGTCGGGTTAATTAGTGGTTCAGATGGCTGTGAAATGAGCCGGAACTTAGGTTTGATCAAACCGCCGGGTGTGTAATTAAACATGGTAATTCAATACACGCAATGTGTTGCTGGAATATATCAATTCCTCCTTGAAGTGGAAGACAATTGCTCTCATAGAAGCTGAAATGGTCTATGAAATGATGATGATAATGATGAAACTAATGAGGGCACTCCTTTAACTCATTGGCTGCCTTTGACAGAAATAGACGTCCAATTCAATTACACTGAGAGTGTTGGCACCTTCAATGGCATAAACATCAACGCAAAAAATACACCTAAACATTACCTTTATCATGTATCCCATAAAAAATACCTGCAGGACTTTAATGAGTGTTTGATTAGTGCCTTAGTTGAGTTGTGCATTTATAGGGAAAATAAATTTTTATCATATAACCTTTGTCATGTACCCGTAATGATTCTTAGTCACTTGAATATTTTGCATGATGACGATGTAAGTAGTTCAATAAAGTGATCATTTTTTATGGCATGTTGCCGTTTAAGATTTGTAAATAAAGACGAGCCAGTGCATATCTCGTTGTATAGATAAAAATGCTCATCCCACCTCTTGGTATGAAGCGCAATGACGGGTGGAGTAACTGAATCTTACGCAGGGGTTAAAGTGGCTAGAATTTCTTGCCGGAACTCCCCGACGTGACGGTCGCCACGGAGGCAGAAATGTTTTTTTTTTTTTTTTAATTTATTTATTTGGGGGGCTAAACCTCTTAAACTACTGAAATGCAAAGAACACTTTTAGCACAGTTATTTCTATAACACAAACAAAAACTGATTTTCATTCAAAATTGTATTTTTTCAATGATTTGCAAAATAAAACTTAACAAAAACACCAATAACCCCAACCTCCATCTCCTAATTTTTATTTTCCCTTATTTCCTCACATACTAAATGCCAAATCTCAATTTTAACTACCTAAAAACATTGATGTATATCAGGGGTCGCGTTAACCGAATATTTTCTGTCGTTGACCGTTTTTTTTACAACGGTGACGGAAAAAACTGAAGTCCATCCGTCATTTTGACAGGTTGCAGTTCACACCCCAGACCACAGGGTGGCGAGTGAGCATATTAATTAGCTATTGTCTCTCTTCATGCATAACGTCGTTGGCCTTACTTGGAAAAATGTCAAGGCAACTGAGTGTCCGAAGTTTCTTCAAAAAGCCCCAAAACGACGATGGTGTTGATAAAAGAGGTGAAAAAGAGGGACTGATGCAGTGAAGGATGACAACGAATCAAGTGAATCGCCGGTTCACTCCTCACTGCGGCGAGCAGTTGAAAACGCCGCCAATTACCAAGAAGGGCAGAATTGGAAAAACGGTGAAAGCGGCATAAAGCCAAAAAAGCGGACCAGACTAGCCAGAGCCTGAAATTATTTCATGATCAGAATCATGGAAGGTTCCACGTGAGGGGGAAGAAAAAAAAAAAATATATATATATATATATATATATATATATAATATATATATGGAAACACAGTAGTGGCCTGCTTACTGTTATCCATGACTGCACTAATGTTAGTTGCTTTATATCATAAAGTATTATTGTATTATTGTGTATATACATATAGTGACTGCATCAAGATATAGTCATTTTAAAAATTTAAGTGACGGGTAAAAATAGATTATGACCGGATTTTTATGACCCTGTCAGTCAAAATGACAGACAACGAAAAAGTCTAGCGCAACCTCTGATGTATATTAAAATTGAAATTAATGTAAACATTTACTTTTATTTTAAATAATAAAGATATAAGTAACATACATTCAGAAAAATAAGTTCAAATGACTTATATTACGCAGAGTGAAATGAAATATAGTTTGAATATTGACTTTTTTAAATCACAAGGAAATGAATAAGTAGCCTAACATAAATGAACAAATATAAGTCCAAAGGGCACATTATCAGCTAAGATGTTCTGAACCTCCCCATCAGAGCAAATAAAACTAAATATGATAAATAAGCCTCCTTAACTCTTTCGTTGCTCTTAAAGATTTGATGCATTTTATGTTGCATTGCCCTTTTTTTGTCGCATCAATTTAACAAACTTCTTTTTTTTTTTTTGCTGTTCCAGAAAACATGCACATTTGAACCAATCAGAGCTAAATATCTCTACTGATCCCATGTCAGTATGTCTGCCAATTGAACGGTTAAATGAGTCCAGGCGTTGATTGATTGTTTTCTTCTTGGCATGTGTGGCAGCATAGCATTTTTTATTTATCTATTTTTTTTACATCGTGCTTTGACAGTTGCTGTCATATTTTCGGAATCAAAGCACAGTGTACCGGAACAGCATTCCGGCCCTGAATCTTATACTGGAACTGAGTTCTGGCCCTGAATCTTATTCCGGAACTGCGTTCCTGACCGTTCTGGCCCACATTCACCCCTGATCTTATGGCCTTTTCACACTAGCTTCAGCCCAGTGTGAAGACCGGTCCATGGCAAACGCAAAACAGGAGGAGCCACGTAGCCTGACGCTGTCAGGGAGTGAAAAGCGGCAATCATATATACAATGGTCCCAAGTCGACATGTGCCAATTACCGGTTTCAATGGTTCAGTGGTATGAAAACGTCACGATTTTAAAACAGCAAAACTTTTCCTTCATTCCGTCCCTGCTGTATAAGCTATTTTTTAGTCCAAAAAATGCATTGAGAAATCCCTCGCTTGCAGCTGCAAGGATCAACCCTCCTCCTGCTCAGTGTCAGTGAGTCAGCTGTGCTACACGATGGCTGGAAGAGGTGAAACTCCTGAACTTTTTCCCCCATCGAAGAAAACAAAATTGCTGATATGGGACTACTTCGGCTACAGTTCATTTTAATTTAAGATTATACTTATGTTCCAATTTGCTAATGTTTGGAAAAATAAAAATCCTGTTCAATGGATTTTTTTTAACCCAGATATCTCAATTCAATGAAACCTTGTAATTTTGGCTTAAAATTATCATACTGTCAGAATCTCTTATGAACACATGCCAATACCCAAGTACCAATGCGTTTATTTTTCATTGTTGCACAAGAAAACAGCGACTGTTCCTATTACAAGGAGTAGGGGGCATTATAATAGCCATGTAAAGAGTTATACTTGTTCGGGTGAGAAAGTGAATATTTTTTCGTTGTTGTTCGTGAACTACATTTCCACATGAACACACATTGAGGTACTGTTTAACTTAGCTAGGAAAGGTATGACAGCCATATTTCAAGTGTCCAAGAGCTTGCGCAAAAAAAGGGCATTTATTAAAGTTTCATCAGTTAGGGTTTGCGTATACCCGTCTGCCGAAACAGCCTGATAGCACAAATATAAGTACGTCTGCCCCTCTGCTATTGGATGCGTTGTTGACATAAGCTAGGGTGACCATATTTTGATTTCAAAAAAGAGGACACTCGGCCCGGCCTCGAGATACTTGAATTTTACTCGAAGATCACTTAAAGATGCGTATATCTCCCACTTTTTTTTACTCAACAGGCTTTATTCTTCCTTAAAAAAAAGAATCAAACAATTAAAAAAAAAAAAAGGATTAAAAAAAAAAAAAAAAGAATGATTATTAAAAAAATAATATAATGCTGACTCATGGAAATGTAGTCCAGTTAATACACACACAGCTGGCTATGCGCCAACTCAGCATTTTTTAAATTACGATCACGACAATTGTCGTTGACTAAATGTTATTCCCACTCAATTTTTATTCTCATACAATGTTCTAAATTGTACGCAAACAATAACTGAAATAAACTGACAAGCGATTCAACCAGCATGTTTCCAAACGCAGCAGTTCAAATTCAAAACTACATTGCCCATAATGCCTAGCGCAGCTGAGCTCATTGATTGCTACCCTATTAGCGAATACGGGAGCCGAGGCAAAATCAGACTTTGCTATCAAAGTTTACTACCATCGGCAGCGCAAAGATGCGACAACAAACGGGATTTTACAGATTACACCAGTACAAATCTCCAACGGAAGTCAACAGTTGCCATTATATACCTACTTATCGTAAAAAAAAAAACCTCATCACAAACACCGCTACTTAGAATACTAGCATTCAACCAAATGAACTAACGCAGAACAATTACAAGACTCATAAAATATACTGCATCTCTGTGTACACATATAACCCTATGTACAACAGAAGACACGTGATCGACATTAACAGGAGAAACTTACAGAAAGGTGTATGGAGCCGCGTCTTTCAGAACTTCTTATTGAACTCCTTACTGTAGTCTGAGCTCTCGCCAAACCATCAGTAGATGGTGGTAATTCCCCATGAAACAAGACTCTATTTTGGGCCCCGCCTCTGGATTAAATGACATTTTTAGCATTTAAGCAATCTGGTGAGCACCAGAAACTATCTGATAAACATTAGCAGTATACAGCATTTAAGACAGCAGATTTTTGCTGTGCAAGTTAGCCAATTGTTGCATTGTGGCAACTGGCTAACTTCCATAGCAAAAGTCTGCTAGCTTAAATGCTATATAATGCTAATGTTCACAACAATTGGCTAACTCGCATAGCAATAGTCTGCTAGCTTAAATGCTATATGATGCTAATGTTTACAACAATTGGCTAACTTGCTTAGCAAAAGTCCGCTTGCCTAAATGTGATGTAATGCTAATGTTTACAAAAATTGGCTAACTTGCATAGCAAAAGTCTGTTAGCTTAAATGCTAAATAATGCTAGCCTGGTACACCAGACTCAACGCTGTTCCAGCTATTGAGTCTGGCCACCCTTCCCAAGGAAACAATTTCCAGGGCGGAGCAAGCCACAGCATACAGACAGCGGAGTGGACCAATCAGCGACGGGCAGACGTGACGTTAGTAAAATGGCGACTTCAGGATGACGGACTTGCGCGCGGAAGTAAACATATGAAGAGAGCGGAGTTTATTCGACATGGCTAGCGCGAGACAGATTGTTGTCAGTGACTCGTGTCGATGTGTTTTTGGTCATTTAAAACTGATTTTACCGTGGATTGGAACATATTCTCGGCTCTGCCGTTCACAGTCTGTGTTGCTGAAGGGACGACTTTCGACGCGCAAGAGTGACGTTGCTCGTGAAGAACACGTCACGCAAATAAACGAATCTGATTTGTCGATTGATTTTGTATCTGCTCGAAAAGGCCGTCAATGGGATGGGTCCCAGACTATTTCTCTCTGTTTGAAAAATACAGGGAGAATAGTCTGACAGAGCCAGGCTAAAATAATGCTAATGTTTACAATAATTGGCTAACTTGTTTAGCAAAAGTCCGCTTGCCTAAATGCTATGTAATGCTAATGTTTACAACAATTGGCTAGCAGACTTTTGCTATGCAAGTTAACCAATTCTGGCAACTGGCTAACCTGCATAGCAAAAGTCCGCTAGCTTAAATGCTGTATAATGCTAATTTTTACAACAAATGGCTAATTTGCATAGTAAAAGTCTGCTAGCTTAAATGCTATATAATGCTAATGTTTACAACAGTTGGCTAACTTGTTTAGCAAAAGTCCACTTGCCTAAATGCTATGTAATGCTAATGTTTACAACAGTTGGCTAGCAAACTTGTGCTACGCAAGTTAGCCAATTCTAGCAACTGGCTAACTTGCATAGCAAAAGTCCGCTGGCTTAAATGCGGTATAATGCTAATGTTTACAACAATTGGCTCATTTGCATAGCTAAAGTCTGCTAGCCTAAATGCTATATAATGCTAATGTTTACAACAATTGGCTAACTTGTTTAGCAAAAGTCTGTTTGCCTAAATGCTATGTAATGCTAATGTTTCCAACAATTGGCTAGCAGACTTTTGCAATGCAAGTTAGCCAATTCTGGCAACTGGCTAACTTGCATAGCAAAAGTCCGCTAGCTTAAATGCTGTATAATGCTAATGTTTACAACAATTGGCTGATTTGCATAGCAAAAGTCTGCTAGCTTAAATAATATATAATGCTAATGTTTACCAGATAGTCTCTGGTGCGTACTAGAAACAATCTGGTGCGCACCAGTTTTCTTAAATCAATTTTATTCTGTCAGTGTCCCTTTAGGGCAGGGTGAGCTAACTATTCCACAAAGGGCGGTGGTGGGTGCGGGTTTCTGTCCCAACGCATCAGGACGAAACCTTTCACCAATCTGGTGTCTCGCAAGCGCAATCAGTTGATCGCAGTCTGGTGCTTTTTGTTTCAGCAGAAACCTTATTGGTGAAACTGTCTGTGCTGAATCAGTTGGAACAAAAACCAGGACCCACTACGGCCCTTGAGGACCGGTTTTCCCACCCTTGATTTAGAGGCTCCATACCGAGAAGTCTGCTCCCACATACACAATAAATGGGTTGCCGCTAAACCATTCTCACTAGGCTGCCACTGTTTGAAAAGGCCGTAAAATTTAGAATGACAAACTGGCCAATTGTTTTAGCGATTGTAAGTATTGATTTACATTTGAAAATGTTCAAATGCTTTCTTTGTCTAACCCAGTGCACAAATACTTCAATCTGTACCTCAATACTGTTTATCAAGCATCAAATAATCATGCCCGTTCCTAATCCAGAGCATCACAGAAGCAGTTTGCATCCACTCATTTGTCCTCTCACGATCAAAATTTATGTGGTTCCCATGACTGCCAAGTCATATATCTCACTCATCCCTGAGTGTGATCTATCATCTTCATAACATAGGCCTCTTTAACTCATTCACTACCAGCAATTTTCACCGGAGCAAGGCCTTTCGCTCCCGGCCGTTTAACTGGATTTTGACTGATTTTGCAAGGCCCACAGAAAATTCTGTTCTATTGCTATATAAACATGGAACCCAACAAAAGAAAGATTAGATCTTCTTTCAGCAGAAAAAAGTAAGTTCGAATCTTTTTCCATTCTTTAGAAATTAGCATTAGAAAATAGCTTAGTTTGAGCATTTTTTTCACTTTCTGATGAGAAAACAGAAATTGAGCTTTTTGTGAAAGCATACATTTGAAATGTAACTTTGACTTTAACACAGCTACTTTTTGCTTTAGTTACATCCCAAACATCTGAATAATGTTTTCCTTTTACAAAAAAACAGAAACATCAAGACAAAAAGAGCTTTTGATCGCAAAGTAACAATTTATTTACACGAGGGCTGTCAAACGATTAAAATTTTTAATCGAGTTAATTACAGCTTAAAAATTAATTAATCGTAATTAATCACAATTCAAACCATCTATAAAATGTGCCATATTTTTCTGTAAATTATTGTTGGAACGGAAAGAAGACACAAGACGGATATATACATTCAACATACCGTACATAAGTACTGTATTTGTTTATTATAACAATAAATCAAAAAGATGGCATTAACATTATTAACATTCTCTTAAAGCGATCCATTGATAGAAAGACTTGTAGTTCTTAAAAGATAAATGTTAGTACAAGTTATAGAAATTTTATATTAAAACCCCTCTTAATGTTTTCGTTTTATTAAAATTTGTAAAATTTTCAATCAAAAAATAAACTAGTAGCTCGCCATTGTTGATGTCAATAATTACACCATGCTCACTCATGGTACTAACCCATAAAATCAGTTGGACCCAAACACCAACAGAGGAAGCCAAACACAAAAAAAACAAGTAACAAGCGGACATTATAGTGTACTGTCATTTTAGTCTGTTTGAACGGGGCATGTGCGTTAATATCGTCAAATATTTTAACGAATTACCGCCCGTTAACGCGATAATTTTGACAGCCCTAATTTACACATAACTAACTGAAAGATGACGTTGTGTTGGCCGCGAGAGCGGGTTAAACTTTTCCCTCGTCGCCGCCTGTTTATAATGGTCCCGGTCGTTCTGCTCGGTCGCCCAGCGCCTGGCATCCAGGGCGTTCTACAGGTTGTTCTGCTCAGTCGTCCGCCGCCTGTCATCCATTCAGTCGTCTTCCGCCCTCTCCCGGCTTTACGGCTTGGCCTTTGGTTGCTGTTGAATAGGGTTGCGGGTCTTACCAAATGCACTCCCGCCCTCCAGTGGCCAGTTTTATTGCTTTAAAATGGGTTTTGAGTTTTGTGCATTCTATCTGAGATACATGGGACCCTTTAGATCCCGATTGTGAAAAAAACCCCCACAAAAAACGTATAAATACGAGGGCTGTCAAAATTATCGCGTTAACGCGCGGTAATTAATTTTTAAAATTAATCACGTTAAAATATTTGACGCAATTAACGCACGTGTCCCGCTCAGAAAGTATTCTGCCTTTTGGTAAGTTTTACAGCAAGGCTTTTTGCGCTGTGTTCGGCCATTCCTTACTACGCGGCGAAACGTTTACACAATGCTCAGGGCGCTTGCGCATGCATTCACACGCATGCGCACATCGGTTAGAGGCGGCGATTACTCACTATTTTTGTTTTTATTTAGTTATTTAGAACCTTTTCACAGCCTCAAAGATACTTTTTTCATGTATTACCCTCTCATACCTTTACCCATTGTGTTTTTTTGTGTTAGCTTTGAAGCAGTTGACCACATTAGTCACGTAGCGTGTTTAAACCGTCCTTATTTGATATAACTACATTTAAGTATTTTCTGCAGGCATTTTTTTAGTACCTTATTCCTGTATGCATCTAAACAAAACAAGTTTAGAGCGCACGGCAGTACTTTAGGTGTCAAATTCGACTAATGTAGAACGTTTCGCCGATGTAGCATATTTTGGCAGAACAGCTGTCCAACAGCGAACTCTTGTGGTCGCTTTGCGACATGGTTTATTATTTTCTTCTTTTCTTTTCTTCATTATGGCTGCACGACGTCTCGGGCTGATAATGTTGTGCTTATATGATCCTTGGACAAGATTTGTCCGTAAGTATGGTTGTTGTAAAGAATGTACATATTATGTTAGTAAGCGAAATGTTATATTTTTTGTATGAGACGCGTTTTGTTTATGTTTAGTGAACCTGTATAGCGTGCTAAGCTAACGTTGTTGCTAATGCAATGCTTGTGTACTTTTATTTTGTAGTTTTACGACGGTCTAAAGAGGACAATGGTTTGAGGCCATTTTATTAATAAATCAGATGAAAAAGGAAGAAGTCTAATTATTAAGGCGTCATTCACTAGCTGTCGAGCTTTGGAAAAAGTAGATGCTTCGGAGTGAGGACAGCATAGACAGATTTAAATGACAGTAGAGTGAAATGCCCACTACAGTCCTTATGTACTGTATGTTGAATGTATATATCCATCTTGTGTCTTATCTTTCCATTCCAACAATTTATTTTACAGAATATATATATAATTTACAGAAAAATATGGCATATTTTATAGATGGTTGAATTGCGATTAATTGCGATTAATTACGATTAATTAATTTTTAAGCTGTAATTAACTCGATTAAAAATTTTAATCGTTTGACAGCCCTAATAAATACGTTTTTGGGACACTGAAGCAATTAAAAATAGAACGTATTTATACATTTAGGGGAGCAAATGAGTTAAGTTTCATCCCATTTTTTAACTGCATAAAGAAGGAATTGACAGCGTCATGGGCGACCTCTCGGAACTCTTGCCAAGAATCATTTAGGCAGAGGATTAAACGAGAGACGATGGAGGGGGCCGAAAGTGACTGATAACAGAGTGTAACTTGTTTTTTTTTTCCTTGTGGGGCTGACCTTTGTTGTGAGCAAACAGGTTTAAAAGCAACACAAAAGGCAAGAGCTGAGAGGTAGGACAGTCGTGGCGAGAGGGCAACATGCCTGCAGGGCTCCATGGTGAAGCCGCTCAATGGGCACAAACACAACTGTGTGTACATATCCTGCACTGGTCTTAGAATAGACTCCCCCCCCAGCACCACACACCCACACGTATACGATTGCTCCTCCCTGGCTTCATCTTATGCACCGGTCTCTCTCCAGGGCAGCACAGAGGGGAAATCAGACCCGTCCACGCGCCATGACGAAAGAAGGCTCTCGCCATCCAAGTCCAAATGAAGATGGGGCGCCGCGCTGCGTGTCTGGCAGCAATTATGGCAGCAAAGACAGCGGGATTAGGGTGCTATCCCATCCAGGAGTCCCATTAGTGGGATTGATGTTGTTGGCCGTCATCCCGTTTGGAGTGAGCATCAAGCAAAGTGTCCCTCGAGTCAAACTGAGCCAAAGAGGTAAGGGATGATTTGTATGATAGTTTGGGGTGTTTTATCTTATGTGGCCACCTTTTAAAACCATTCACTGCTTAACTCGTTATATCATTGGCTTTCGCCTGTTATAAAATTGTAATTTATTGTTCTGGGCTTCCCATTTCCAAGTGACTACAGATGCCGGATGAGGGAAAACTAATATATTTTTCCTCAGATTGACAGGACAAAAAATAAAAATATTGGATGAATGAAACTTCATAAAACCTGTAAAACGTGTACCGTAATTTTTAGTCTATAAGCCGCTACTTTTTTCCCTCATTTTGAATCCTGCTGTGTATAGTCCAGTGTTTATTATAGTCCAGGTGTGTATAGTCCAGGCTTATTTGTTGATTTATTTGGGTTAATAGGTAACACTTTCTTTGACAGCGGCGTTGTAAGACTGCCATAAGACTGTCATAATTATAACATGACACTATCATAGGCATTAATGACATTATGAATTAGGGGTGTGACAAAATATCGAAATGGTGATATATCGTGATACTTTGTATCCCAAAAGGTTATCGATATGCTCCTGCCAAGAATCAAGATATCGTTTTAAAAAGGTGTTAATGTTTAGAAAAAAAAAAAAAAAAAAAAAGGACCAACAAGTTGCTAACATAATCTTACACCATGGTAGTGTCTCAGGTAACTAAGGCTGCCATTGACGGTGCTCGACGCCCAATCCATTTAGACTGGGAACGTTCATTCATTCGAAATAGGGCTGCAGTTATGGATTATTTTACTAGTCGATTAATCGATGAACATATATATATATATATATATATACCGTAATGTACAGAATAAAAGAAAAGATCTGTATACAACAAAAGAGCAATTGGCTAACTTTGATATCAAAAGTCCGCTATCTTAAATGCTATAAAATGCTAACACTTTTCTACAATGTCTTAACAAATGGCTCAGACACATATTCCCACAAAAATGGCTAAATATACCTTTAAACTAAATTACGATTGCCTTCAAAAAAATCGTTATCTCAAACAAAAACTTAGCTTATGATGGTCTTAACAGGGAGCAGATGGATTCAGCCATTTGAAATGAGGTAAACTAGAAGGCTTGTATCCACCCAAATCAATAAAAACAAATGCAAACACTTTCAAAACAAACCATTACAATGCCCCTTGAAACGATTACGCGAAGCAGCGAAATTTAATTTGAATCTTTTTTTCTAATCAAATACTCGAGTTAATCGATTAATTGTTGCAGCACTAATTCGAAACCAGAGCAATCGCAGTCATTCTGTCCGGTTTTCGGGGCATTTACAGGTCACATGCTGTTCATTTACAGGTCATTTCCTGTTGAGTTTGAGTCACTGCAGCATCATTTGGGTGATGTTCATTCGCTGCCACCCTCACACTTTAAATGGATTGGACGTCTACTAGTGATAAACTCATTCCAATTCGTAGCAGAAGCTTGTTTTTCTGTTTATCAGTTGTTTGTAGAATATCCTAGAATGATTTCCTGACCAATGTATCAATAATCGTCGGATCGCCATATCGTCAGATCATCGTTATCGTGAGCTTTGAATTGCATATCGTATCGTATCGTGGGGTAACAAGAGGTTCTTACTCCTATAATGAATTATGTTACTAATTCCATTTATGTCCAGCTCGGATCTTTACATCCCATTAGAAAGTGAGATAATTTGCCCGATGACACAAAATGACATCCGTCATAAGCATTCATTAATGGTCATGGCAGTGTCATGTTGTACTTATGATGGTTTTATGACAGTCCTATGGCATCACCATAGACTTCCTAACCTATTGACATGACACGGGAAACAGGGCCTATTTTCAAAAACTTCAAATTGAAATATTTTCAAAACCAAAGCTGCTACCGTCCTAAAACCAAAACAGGCACCTACCTTAGCCATGAGCAGCGGCTTGAAAAATCCTGATGAATTATTTTTCATATAAATATAACACAACTTAAAATGGCTATAAAAGTCTCAGATTTTACACTGGATGCACAAAAAATCACCAAATGCAAAGATAATCACTTATATTTTCAGGATCAATAGCAATATTTAACATATATAAGTTTTTGACCAAAATAGCAACTTATTAATTTTTTTACTGCAAGTTTTCAACAGCTAATACATCACTCAATTTAACATCAGAAACGTAATACTTGAGGAAAACATGCAGATTTAATCATAAACAATATGTCAATAGATTATTAATAATATACAATCACAACTTATTATAGAATAGAATAGCCCTCTATCATAATTATACAATATATACTGTTAGCGAATGAGGCTAGCGGCTGCCTGACGTAAACAGAGTTTTTCTGGCGAAAATTCTTGTGAATAAATGCTTACATCCCTGAATTCTTCATAGATATGGACATAAAACAGTCTCGATTCTTAGTTAAAAGCAAAGTAACTGTGCAGTTCGCGTTTATTTTACGTATATTGTCGAAGTACAATAGTACTCTGTTAGTGAATGAGGCTAGTGGCTGCCTGGCATAAACAGAGCCTTTCTGGCGAAAATTCATGTGAATAAATGTTTAAATCCCTGAATTATTTATAGATATGAAGTCTTGATTCTTGGTTAAAAGCAAAAAAAGTGCAGGTAGCATTTATTTTGCGTAAATATTGCCAACTATCACACAGTCAATGGGAAAACACATTGGCAGTGTATCAAATATTTGTTCTCCCCACTGCATATATATATATATATATATATATATATATATATATATATATATATATATATATATATATATACTAAGGCTGTCAAAATTATCGTGTTAACGGGCGTTAATTAATTTTTTTTATTAATCACGTTAAAATATTTGACGCAATGAACGCACATGCCCCGCTCAAACAGATTAAAATGACAGCAGTGTAATGTCCGCTTGTTACTTGTTTTTTGGTGTTTGGCGCCCTCTGCTGGCGCTTGGGTCCAAATGATTTTATGGGTTTAAGCACAATGAGTGAGCATGGTGTAATTATTGACATCAACATTGGCGAACTACTAGTTTATTTTTTGATTGAAAATTTTACAAATTTCAATAAAACGAAAACATTAAGAGAGGTTTTAATACAAAATTTCTATAACTTGTACTAACATTTCTCTTTTAAGAACTACTAGTCTTTCTATCCATGGATCGCTTTAAGAGAATGTTAATAATGTTAACGCCATCTTGTTGATTTATTGTTATAATAAACAAATACAGAACTTATGTGCTGTATGTTGAATGTATATATCCGTCTTGTGTCTTATCTTTCCATTTTAACAATAATTCACAGAAAAATATGGCATATTTTATAGATGGTTTGAATTGCGATTAATTACGATTAATTAATTTTTAAGCTGTAATTAACTTGATTAAAAATTTTAATCTTTTGACAGCCCTATAATGTACATATAAATACTGTATGTATTAGCAGTCTTTTAGGGCTGCAGCTATCGAATATTTTAGTAATCGAGTAATCGACTGAAAACTCAATCGATTAATCGAGTAATCGGATAAAACAAATATATTTTTAAGTGAAGAGCAATTATGAATATACATGAGAAAACAAGACATTTCATCTAATCTTGAACCATTTTCAGTCAATCAATGTCTTTATTTTCGGTGTATATTGTTAAAAACAGCCAACAATTGCATCTCAGATGTAGAATAAAAAGAATACTAAATATACTAAATAGAATTTTAAAAAAAAGACTAATTCACTGCTTTCACTCAAAAAACTTTTAGATCTTATTAGAATATATATATATATATATATATATATATATATATATATATATTTTTTTTTTTTTACCTAAAAATGCCGTTACACTTGATAACACACATCACCTAAAAGTTAGGATTTTTTCCCACGTGTTTCAATTTAATTTCTATTTGTGTCAAGCCATTTTTAAGTTCTAATTAAGTTTTAAGTTAGTCTAAACTTTAAGTCCTGATAGGATTTTGAGTTTTTGCAGTGTTCAAAATAAATGTATGATACAGGCTGTATTGGAGCACATTAGGGACCGGTGATACTTGGCGTTTTATCCAGCAATAACTACTGAGCTAAAATTGATAGTTAGCATTATTAAGTTTTTATTTTACACCCTCATCACTCCACAATGCTATGTTATGTTATGTTAAAGCCTGTATGTAAGACACGTTAGCCACGCATCGACAGTGGTCATAAATAATAGAAACCTAGCCCTCCGCAGGGCTAACGTTACGTGAGCTAGTAGTGACAGTAACCTTAATCTTATTTATTAGCGCTTAGCGCTCTACTGCTTTAAGATGGCGGCTGTTTACCAACGCTGCCCAGACGCGGCCGAGTCTGTCATTTAGCATCTAGGTCAACATACATGTGATCTCTATGAGACGCATCAGACGCTACCTGGTACCAACTAACGTAGCATTGTGCGGGCTAGTATTTAGCAATGTCGGCGTCGTTTGTAGCGGCTGTAGTAAGTTGTTTTTTTTTTTGCTTCTTCCTCTGCACACGTGACATCAGCGCGTTGTCCCGCATTAAAAGTAGTCCAAGCAAAACGTGATGCTTAGAGCTGTCAAAATAAACGATTACTCGAGGTGAATAAAATTACTCGGATCAGTTTTTAAACTCGAGCTACTCGATGTGCTCGAGTATTCGTTTCAGCTCTACAGTCTTTTTTAGCTGTTGGTGAAATTTTGTGCTTGTACGCTACGTTCACTTACATCCCATGCAACTCCTGGGGGATAAGCCCAGTTCTTAAAACCTCGTGACGCCCCTGTTCCGTATAGTTAATAAAATCATCAATTTAGCAAAGTAACATTTTTGCCTACTCTACCCACCTCTGATATTTTCCTACAGTGGTTCACCTGAAAGTAAAGTACTCAAAACATTCTGGAGCTTAACGTGCCCTAATGTAATTTGTCACCGAGTTCAATTTCCTGGTCTTATCCAGTCATCTTCGCTTTGTTGCGTGAACATCAGCCAGTTGGCACCGCTGTGAGCTCCATGGGTATTAACTTTGATCCATTGGGGAGAAGCTAAATGATTGCTTGCCTTCATATTCTTTTCAGATTCCAGCACAAACACAACTTCAAAGTCTTTTTATCACTCGTGATATGCATCACCGACAGAAACCACACAAATTAACTCGGTCCCGCTCATAAAACCGAATCCCTGCGGCGACCTGAAAGTAAACCCACGCTGGCCTGACGCACGGCGTTCTTCCCCTGGTTCATGGCATCCAAAACCCTTAGTGTCTCCAAATAGATCTATATTTCTGTCCTGAATGTCTACCATAAACAAAATGCAAGTAGCTTTGGGAATTATGATTGTGCTCTGTTGTGTTTACTCAGCAGTTAAGGTAGTCTTTAACACTGCTGTTCTTCTTCCCAAGCCGGAACGAAGAATCTGAACGTGCACTCGTCGGTATTTTGGCATAGCTTGTTTCTATTTTTTTCCCGTGTGCTCAGCTGTATCTGCGCTCAAGGGAATACCCTTTTAGACCTCAGAGTGTGGGACGGTAGAAAAAACTTCCATGTTTGGTTATCTCGGTCAGATGATGGACGCATCTTCGTCTCATCGCCGCGCATTCTTCAAATGTCATGCTGGAGTTATCGAGCCGTGAAATCTCAGGTTCAGTAAGGGAAAGTGATCAAAGAACGGGTGACTCTTCCATGTCAGTCAGCATTATGTTCATGGTTAATTGAAAACACACATTACTCAAAAATACTACTGTCTTTGACTCTCCAATTTTAAAAAAAAATGTAGTTTATACATTCCTCGGATTGGCCTTGAGATTAATCGGTACCCTCGGTGCATGACTTTTTGACATTTTCAAGGTTAAATGCAGTTTAAAAACACACTTGTATACTTGTATACTCCTGCTGTACTTACTGTTATTTATTTGAATGTTTTATCTACTGAATAATGCTAATATTTACAGTATCGACATTATGACTATGAGGGTAGTTTAGCCTCTGGAGGGGGTCTATCTAAGCATTCTCAGTGCAAGTCCAAAGCACTCCGGAACCCTGAAACTAACAAATAACAGACAAACTACATGGAATTTGTTAAAATAAATTCCGCCGACTAATTAAACCCCAGCTAACTTGTAGAGCTTAATTTGAAAAAAATCTGAACTTCCCCTGTAATACAACAATCAAAATAAGAAAACTAAACAACAGCATTCCTTCTGTTGTTTGATAAATTTACTTATTAGGTGCCATTGACAGTGATTGAAGGCTAGATCGTTTTGACTTAACCCTTTATCAGACAAGTGACTATTTTTGTTAATTTGAAAATAAACTCAACCTCATAAAGACCAGGTCTCCAAATACTGTATGTGAACATTACATTTTGGGTCGTGTAGGTCAAAATAAAAACATTTGGTCTACTAGTGTTGCCTAGAGGACCGAAAATGTAATGGCAATGTATGTGGGCGACAGGTGTTAATCATAATTTAATACATATTTCAAATCATTAATTATTATTTCGTTTTAAAAATATATATTTATTAGGGCTGTCATACGATTAAAATTTTTAATCGAGTTAATTACAGCTTAATAATGAATTAATCGTAATTCATCGCAATTCAAACCATCCATAAAATATGCCATAATTTTCTGTAAATTATTGTTGGAATGGAAAGATAAGACACAAGATGGATATATACATTCAACATACGGTACATAAGTACTGTATTTGTTTATTATAACAATAAATCAACAAGATGTCATCAACATTAGTAACATTCTCTTAAAGCAATCCATGGATAGAAAGACTTGTACAAGTTATTGAAAATTTATATTAAAACCCCTCTTAATGTTTTATTAAAATTTGTAAAATTTTCAATTAAAAAACAAACAAAAAAAACCTAGTAAATCACCATTGTTGATGTCAATAATTACACCATGCTCACTCATGGTACTAAACCATGAAATCAGTTGGACCCAAGCGCCAGCAGAGGGCGCCAAACACCAAAAAACAAGTAACAAGCGGACATTACACTGTACTGTCATTTTAATCTGTTTGAGCGGGGCATGTGCGTTAATTGCGTCAAATATTTTAACGTGAATAATTCAAAAAAATTAATTACCGCCCATTAACGCGATAATTTTGACAGCCCTAATATTTATGCAATGTAATTTTGTTGTTGTACAGTATATTTACATACAGTAATGTTTTGGAATAAATCTTAAATTTAAAAAAATAAAGAATAGAATATTAATTAAAATTAAATGAGAATGAATAATAACTGAAATATACTCTGGTTATGTCCTCCAATATTATATATATATTTTTCATTGGCTCTCACTGACAATGACATGACAATTCATTTAACCCTTTATAGCGCAAGTGAATACTAATTTAAAAACAATGTAATACTAGCAATTATTATTAATATATATTTTTTTATTGTTATTCATCATCATTGTATTTTTATATACTAGTACTGTATTTTTGATCATTATAAAAAAAATATATAAATGCATGCAATGTAAATACAAACTAAATTCATAAAGTTCAGACGAAGAAAAAAAGAGAGGAAAAAAATGCTGGTTTCAGTGCCGTTGACGGCACTAGACATGCAATCCATTATGACTGGGAAGGGTGAATAAACAAATGTTCGAAATGGATTGGACGTCTAGTGCTGTCAGTGGCAGCCAATGAGTTTAGTGAGTTTCAATGCCATTAACATTGGGAAATTATACTCACCGGCCACTTTATTAGGTACACCTGTCCAACTGCTCGTTAACACTTAATTTCTAATCAGCCTATCACATGGCGGCAACTCAGTGCATTTAGGCATGTAGACATGGTTTAAGACGATCTCCTGCAGTTCAAATCGAGCATCAGTATAGGGAAGAAAGGTGACTTTGAACGTGGCATGGTTGTTGGTGCCAGAAGGGCTGGTCTGAGTATTTCAGAAACTGCTGATCTACTGGGACTTTTCACGCACAACCATCTCTAGGGTTTACAGAGAATGGTCCTAAAAAGAAAAAATATCCAGTGAACGGCAGTTCTGTGGGCGGAAATGCCTTGTTGATGCCAGAGGTCAGAGGAGAATGGCCAGACTGGTTCAAGCTGATAGAAAGGCAACAGTGACTCAAATAACCACCTGTTACAGCCAAGGTAGGCCGAAGAGCATCTCTGAACGCACAGTATGTCGAACTTTGAGGCAGATGGGCTACAGCAGCAGAAGACCACTCCGGGTGCCACTCCTTTCAGCTAAGAACAGGAAACTGAGGCTACAATTTGCACAAGCTCATCGAAATTGGACAAAGAATGCTGCGACATTCAGATGGTAGGGTCAGAATTTGGCGTCAACAACATGAAAGCATGGATCCATCCTGCCTTGTATCAACGGTTCAGGCTGGTGGTGGTGGTGTGGGGAATATTTTCTTGGCACTCCTTGGTGCCAATTGAGCATCGTTGGAACGCCACAGCTTACCTGAGTATTGTTGCTGACCATGTCCATCCCTTTATGACCACAATGTACCCAACTTCTGATGGCTACATTCAGCAGGATAATTTGCCATGTCATAAAGCTGGAATCATCTCAGACTGGTTTCTTGAACATGACAATGAGTTCACTGTACTCAAATGGCCTACACAGTCACCAGATCTCAATCCAATAGAGCATTTTTGGGACGTGGTGGAACGGGAGATTTGCATCATGGATGTGCAGCCGACAAATCTGCACCAACTATGTGATGCCATCATGTCAATATGGACCAAACTCTCTGAGGAATGCTTCCAGCACCTTGTTGAATCTATGCCACGAAGAATTGAGGCAGTTCTAAAAGCAAAAGGGGGTCCAACCCGTTAATAGCATGGTGTACCTAATAAAGTGGCCGGTGAGTGTATTTCAAAATTCAAATAGATTTGACGTCTATCCCTGTCAATAACAAAGAATGAGTTACATCTTCCTTATTCAAAATCCGTACGCATGTGCCAAGCATTAGAAAGTCTTTAATAGCCTAATCTGCAATTTTATTCCTTTGAGGCTTCCCCTAAAGATTTAACACTACAGACAATCTGTTAAAAAAAACTACCAATAATGTGGATCAAGGGCAAGACGATAATGGAAGCATACTCTACGAGAGTGTATTAAGGTTATCAAGGACATGCATGGCGAATAAACTCAGTACAGGGCGACCTTGATGATAGTGAAAGAAAAACTCTCGCCTTGCGGTGCATCAGTGCAGCACCGTGCCTTGGATAAACTCTAGCTCAAAGTGTGGGGAGTCCTGTGGGAGTCACTCTGAAAGGATTGACACTGTGATTACCCTCTTGGTGTGAAGGATTGGAGAGGTTACCAACCTTCAATATTTGAACTTCTCCGTCTCATCCACTACACACAATCTGCCTTAATACCTTCTCAGGGCATAAGCCCTCGCACACACAACCGCGCAAGCACAAAAGTACCCCTACTTGTTCATATCTTTCACCCCCACACTCACGGCAAAGGAGGGAGATTAGGCCAGCTCGCCCCATCGGCAAACGCTAATCTGTTCTGTAAACATGCAGCACAGTGAGTCCTTTTAAAATAGCCTGTTTAGCCGATATTTGTTACGGCTCGGACGCTCACCTTTACATAAAGAAATGAGCCTCGGTAGACGTCGGATCTTGATTTGGCTCTTCTCACAAAGCATTCACACGTAGTTGCTTGATTAAGGGCGCTTTCACACTAGAACAAGAGGACCAGGGTCCGGTTGGAGAGCTATCTCGCAGCAACACTTGTAAATGAGTTGTAGAAAAGGTTCAGCATTCGCACTGCGCCAACTGAACTTTTCGAGTAGCATCATGTGGACAAAAGGCGCACTCATTTGGACAAATAGAAGAGGAATGAGGAGGGCATCACAGCGTGGTGCTGTGACACTGCACGTAATGTAGCATAGAATAGCAGGTCGCCGCTTAGCCAGTGGCGGGTCGCTACCTCCCGACTCAATGCCGAGCGAACTGGAGTATATGAAAAATTCATTAGGGATAATTAAACCACAAAAGGGAATGCGTGGTACTCCCCAGGTCACACAGGCAAGCAAGCGCTCTCACTTTCGTGACTTTTTGGACTGTCAAATTGTCGCCACTTCCAGGAGAGCGAGACTCACGAAATGGCGGCCCCAGAGACTCTGCCTGTCTCGGCCAGTCTTTCTCACACGGTACGTTTAGCAACAGCATGCAAAACACAACCGCTACAGTAGAACCCAATTCTATGTATCAAATGCAACTGCTGAGCGCAGCACAACAACATTTGGCCATGGCTAATCATCTGTCATCTTGCCATTGTCGATTTTGACTAGCGTGTGCGCAGTGTTGTTTTTGGCAGCCATTTTAATTTTCGTCTTAGTCTTTTGGACAAAAAATACTCATATTTTAGTCGTTTCAGAATGTGTTCGTCTTTGTCTAGTTTTAGTCAACAAAAAAATCAGACAAATGTCGTCTAGTTTTCATTGACAATTCTCAAAATGTTTTCGTCTATAAACTTCAAAAGGTTTAGTCCATTAGTAAATAAACAATAAATTGAAGGTTTCCAACATTTTCGAATGAACATGACAGACGAGCACATAACTGTAGAGTCTACAACGACATCAACATTTTCATGATGATAATACACAAGCAGGAAAACAGTACATCATTTGCAATTAACTCAACTCACCTGGATGCCACGAACTGTATGTAAAATGTTTTCCAACAGTTTAAGAAGACAGAGTCACTGCGCTAAATGCTAATGGTAACGCGAATGCTAAGCTAACATAAACGCTATGCTAACGCTACAATTTAGTTTAGTTTGTGATGATCACTCAGCACAGACCCTTAAAAGCTAAAGCAGCATGGCAAATCTAGCCAAGATAACAAAGCAAAACTTACTAAGCAGCACCTGACACGTTTCATAAAAGGAGCCTGGAATGGGGACAGCCCAGTGAATAAGCGTGTGAGTGGGGCAGGGGCGTCCGGAGGGAGGCGCAGCGCGTCACATGAGTGACACGACCAAAAATTGCTAAAGCCGTGCTAACTATACATACAGTAAGAAAATATCACACATTGTGAATTTGTGACGGAACCCATGGCAAATTTTCATCTCGTTCTCGTGTCGTCAGATGACATCTGGCATCTATCTCATACCTGTCAAGTTGTATGGTTCCGGTGTAATTTGTACAAGTGAGCACTGATTTTTAAATTTGTATGCCGTACGTTCAAAATCTGTACGTTTTTCATGCATTACCTTTTTTTTTTCTCCGTTCGGGTTTTTTCACCGTTTCGGCAACGAGACAATGTGCATTACGATGCGTTACTACGTTGGTTGATTGACGCGAGAAAAGTCAGAGACACTGAGAGAGAAGAGTGTTTGTTGTGACGCTGTAGCAAACGCGATGCTAGGCTAGGTGGCTCCAATATTTCCTGACTGTAGACAACAGCCTACAAGCTACGCCTAGATATCACATGCTTATAGAACTACAGTACATGCGAAATTACAGATGGCGGTGTTAATAAACAGCCGCCATTTTGAAGCAGTGGACTTCTCAGAAAGGTTCTGTTGTAGTGAACCTTCCTAGAGAACTTTTTATCTAAAATACTCCTAAATCAGCAAAAATCTTGACTTTAATCTATCATTGAATGATGAAACTGTTTTAAAACTTTAACATGTCGAAAGTAGACAGAAAGGAACTAATGCAAAAACGGTAGCAATTTTACTACATTAAACGATTTCCAAACATAGCAAAGTTTTTTTTTTTTTTTTTTTAAATAAGTAAAAAAAATACATGAAAGGTAACTCCAGTTACTTTGCCAAGTAACTAATTACTCTTACCTTCAGGTGACTGAGTTACTAACTCAATTACTTTTTGGAAGAAGTAATTTTAACTAATTAATTACTTTTTAAAAGTAAGATTAACAACACTGGTCAGAAAGATGAAGTCTGCAGAATGAAAAGTGACGAAAGCGCAGATTTCATTCCGCCAATTTGTTGCCGAACACAATTTGCCTGCAACTATTGCTGATCACTTCTCAGAATCAGAATTAGCAAAGGAAGCGTTCCCTGACTCAAAGACTGTATCGGTAAGTTAATTTTATCAATTGACCTTTTAAATTATAATCGGACAAACTAACAAACTACCTTCAAGTCTAACTGAATTGCGAGCTGAAGTGCCATGAAGTGCAGCCATCAAGACATGATAGAAATTGCCAAAAGTGCTGGATACAATTATAACAAAAGTCACTGTTAAATTTTAGTACCGTAATTTTCGGACTGTAAGCCGCTACTTAGTATTTCTTTCATTATGAATCCTGCGGCTTATAGTCCAGTGCGGCTTATTTGTTGATTTATTTGGGTTAATAGGTAACACTTTGACAGTGGCGTCTTAAGACCGTCATAATTATGACATGTCACTGTAATGGGCATTACTGAATGTTTATGACAGATGTCATTGTCATCCGACAAGTTATGTCACTAACTCCATTTATGTCCAGTTTGGATCTTTTACATCTATTCATAAGTGAGATAATTTGCCAGATAACACTAAATGGCATCTGTTATAAGCATTCATTGATTTTCAGACAGTGTCATGTCACAATTATTGTCTAATGACAGTCTTATGGCACCGCTGTCAAAGAAAGTGTTAGCAAATACCATAACTAGCAATTAATGAAACAACTGGAGCAGTAACTGAAGAAATAATTATCACCGAACATGAATTTTAATTGTTATTTACATCCGTACCACTGCAATGCACGCTAGAAGGCATGCTGGATAACAACACTGTTGACAGCAGGTGGCAGCAGAGGTTTACTTTCTCCCCCAAGGGAGCAGTGATGGCCAAATGAAGCATCTTGAAGCAATGAATTCATGGTGGTCAATTTGGTCTTATGAGTCGTGTGATGCCGCTGTCAAATAAAGGGTTACCGGCTAATATCTTTTGGTGTAAATATCCCATAATACAGTCTGAACAGCTGCAGCTTATAGTCCAGTTCTGCTTATTTATGAAAAAATGTCATTTTCGTGTCAAATTTGGTGCGTGGCGGCTTATAGTCAGGTGTGCCTTATAGTGCGAAAATTACGGTAATCATGAAATGATGACTGAAAATATTGTTCTTTGATTGCACCAGGTTATATGTTACAATATTACCAATAAATTCATATTATTTTAAAAATTGAGTTTTATTTTTTTTCATATTCTATGCTATTTGCAACGTTGTAAGATTAGTCACAAATTTGTAAGGGCATGTCACTATTTGTAAGATTGCCAATGGTTTTAGTCTCCCACGACACGTTTTCATTGCGTCACCGTCATGAAAAATTTGTTCATTGACGAAATATTTTTGTTATCGTCATCGTTGACACGTCTATCGCTGTCAATGGCAGCCAATAAGTCTGAGCTTCTTTTTTAAATAATATCTCGACACTTGCACATTAGTTGGGTCAAACTGACCCAAAAAACTCGGGTAACAGGAGGTTTAAAACTGTCAAAGTTAAAGATAAGGGAATAAATGTGGTCTACTAATTTACCAATTTTAAAGGCATAACAGAGACGCAGCAACAGCTTTTTTTCGAAGACAAATAACATGAATCTAGAATTTGAATGTGTGAAAACAAATTAAAACTCATCAGTTAAAGAGCCACTCTATATGAAGTTCTGTTTAAAGCAAAACAGCGGCTTGCTTTATTTGCTGTAAAACGGTACCTACAGGATGGAGCTTAGACCGTTAATTGGTCAACAGAGAGCTGTTACTTAGGTGAAACAATGGGAATGGAACGTGGACGAATATAAAACCTTGCCTTTTCTCAAAGGCGTGATTACAGTCTTCGTGTAAGAAATAGCTACATTTTAAGAAGAACAAAAAACGTGGAAGTCCTCCATTGTTTTCCTTTGTTTGTCACATTTTTCTTTCCCAATATCGAACTCTTTACAGCATGTATTCCTCCCAACGCATTCCACAGTGGAGACACAATCCAGGCCAGCGTTCAGTGATGTACTGCTGCAAGATAAACCGAACTGTATCATTTGCCGGACATTGATTGGTGATCTTTGGCAGCGATTGACACGTCTAATTTGTCAACGTCTGTCCGTTTACAGCTCATCAGAGCAAGATCTTGACGGATAATGAGACCTGACACAAGATGGGCGAGAAAGATAAAGTTGTTTTCTTATCAGTTTTTTGTATAGATGGCTTGAGATGACGCTTTTGCTTTTCTTTGCTCAATCTGCGCGCCGGGAATGTAAATCCTCGATTCGAGAGATGTCTTCACGGTCAATGAATACGCTGTGAAAATACCCTGATACAGATATTCATAAACACACCCACTGATGTAGTTGACTATTTGTTATTGTATCTTTTTTCCCCGATCTGGTTTCTCCGTGAAGGTGTTGAACCTCGGAGGATTAGACTTCAAGCCAACACACGTTTCTCTCAAGAAGAGGAAATTCAGTGCTTGTTTTGGGGATTTGGGAAAGAATCCCAGCAATATCCTGCTGAAATATTTGCGCAGAGACTTTACGCAGACATTTTTCATTTTTTTTCAGACATCAGTGATCTAATCTGTCATTTTTCTGTGTTTTGGCCATTTGTCTCGAGCAGAGCTTCTGCAAGCAGGCAGCGTTTCTCTCTTTTTGGGCCCCTCCGACGGCCTTCTGGCCCACTCCCTGCTGCTGGATGAGGAGAGGGGTCGTCTTCTGCTGGGAGCTAGAGATCACATCTACCTGCTTGACCCTGACAACCTCGCCAAAGGTCCCAGAAAGGTACACATTGGCAGGGGAATGCAAATATCAACTATGTAGCGGTCGAAACATAATTTAGTCGGAAAACTTTAGCATGATAAGGTGTGCAGGGTTTTTAACGGAATTGATAGTTTTGTTTTGAACAGCTGTAAAAAGTACTACATACACTGAAAGAAGGTCGGGCTACTCATTTTCTGAAGCATTTGAACTAGAGCTGTCCCGACTAGTCGACATTGTCGACGTCACCGATGACGTAAATGCGTCGACGGGCAAAAGATACCGTCGACGGGTAATGACGGGTTAAAAAAAAAAAAAAAACGTGCGGAAAAAGTTTAGAATGGCGGGCACTCACGAAGCAAGCGGTTGTTACTAACACCCCCAAGGGGGCCGCTGTTATTTCAATGTGACTGGCATTGTCAGATTGAGCAAAGCGGAAGAAAGTGGGCGAGCGAGAAAGAGGGAGCGAGAGAGAGGGAGTGAGATCGGTGAGTTGGGAAAGTGCGCGGAGTTCAGTGGCTGCATCCCCTACGTTTTTGTTTTGGTCAATAAAAGTATCCGTAAAGAGCCATCCGACGCCTCTCGGTGTTTTTATGCATGCCGCCGCCTTCCAGAGGAGGAAATCGGACGAACCGACGACAATGAGCCAAGTGAATCTCCGGTTCACTCCTCACTTCGGCGAGGAGTTGAAAACCCCGCCAATAGAGGCAGTCGGACATCCGGGCATTTCATGACGTCACCAGCCACAACAAAGCGTCGCCATATTGACAATGGGTAGAAGACGAGTCACTTATAATAGAAACGCATTGAACTTTCGTCTTATTTGCCGTCTTTTATCCGCTGGAATAGCTAAAAGTCGCTGTGTTGCGGGTTGTCACACAAGGAAGAGTTCGGAGCCGCATTTGAAGTTCTTCATTATTCCACGTGAGAAAAAAAGGAGAAACAAATGGCTGAGCGCAATTAATCGAGGAACAGTAAAAGAAGACGGTTCCGTGGACTATTTTCACCTGTGGGAACCTAAATCCAAGCACATTTAAGTTTGCAGCTGACATTTTATTACGGGTGAGTTTAATCGATTATTTTTTGCCCCAATTAGCTGCTACGATTCAATAGACTAGGCAGTGGATATTTTTACCTTAACCGGCAACTCGCAAAGCGTTTTTTTTCTTTTGCCGTGAACTGCTCTGATTAGTCAATCGGTATATTATTGGCATGGTGGGAATTGGTTATTTTGCCGTGATGTGTTGACAGCTAAATAAAGCTTGGAGGCGAATTACCGGTAACGGCAGAAATAATCACTTCGTATATACAGTGGGGTGAACAAGTATTTGATACACAGTTAAAGGGAAAACCCAGTGGCAGTGTATCAAATACTTGTTCTCCCCACTGTACTACCAATTTTCTCAGTTCCACACAGTACATATTCCACGTAAATGATAAAGGTCAACTTACTGTGTGACTTAATGAGGTAGTTGTAGATGTTTCCGAACTCCACTGCAGGTCATTCCTTTGTTTATCCAGCTATCAGCTGCGACTTTGTATCGGCAGCTTTGTACGCCAATAAACGCTAATTTTAAATTGCATCGCCTCCTCGCGCCTGTCGGCAGTGACTCGTGATAATAGTAAGCCACGTTTAAGACTTTTTTAGGAAAAAAAGACACGAAACACACCTGAAATATATGAATTTCAGACGTTTGTCTATGGAATGTTTAGCTGTGCGTACCCCCTTCACAAAATGGCGACACGTTGCTAAGCGAGGTGACGTCATCGTGACATCACGCCGACTTCCTCCATTACCAAAAAGGGCAGAATTGGTGACACATGAAAGTGCCATGAAGCCAAAAAAGTGGACCAGAATAGCCAGAGCCTGGAATAATTTAAGGAAATTATGGAGGGTGCCACTGTGTGTACTCTTTGCTAAACTGAGCACTTGAACACTTGAAGCGCCGTCACCCAAGTATAATTTTCGAAGACGACAAGAAACAACAAGCTAGCGGATTGTAAGTCCATACAACTTTCTCACGATTTTTTAATGGAAGTTGCCTTTATGTGCGTTGTATCAACGTGCATTTTTATTTAATAAAATATTTTATATATATATATATATAAATATGTAATTAAAAATATATATATATTATTAAATTTATTAGGATCATGGAAGCTCCCACTTGGGGAAAATATATACATATATCCTGTAAATACATAATATAATAAAAAATATATATATATGGAAACAGCACTGGCCTGCTTACTGTAATCCATGACTGCACTAATGTTAGTTACTTTATATTATAAAGTATCGTTGTGTATGTACATATAGTAGTATACTATAAAATCAATACTATATATTTAATTTTTGTTACTGTGAGTATGTGTGCCTCCCATTCAAAATAGTTGTGGTAATATTTCAGTGTGCCCTCTACTTTATCTATTTTCAGGTTAAAACAAACAAAAGTTGAACAGTTTTTCCCCTCCCCCAAAAATGCGGAAAGCACACCAGAAAAAGCATCTGAACTCACACAAGGTATTCTGAAAATGGTTGTCCGGGACATTGCAATTCATTTTAACATTTAGAACAATATAGTCAATGACATACCACAAAAAGAGTAAGAATTGTTTTGACTCCTGTTAAAGAGGTGAAGTCTCAGTGTTTCCGTTTACATTTATTTTGCACTAGTTAATGCCAGCATCATTTGACCTCATTGTTTGTGATTTATTATTGATATTTATGTTATTTATTTATACGTTAATAAAGAATTTAGGTGTTCCAAAATGTTTTTTGTGAATTAATAAGCTTCAACAAAAAAATCGTTATTTAAGTAGTAAAAAAAAAAAAATATATATATATATTAGATTAGTCGACTAATCGTAAAAATAGTCAGCTGACTAATCGGGAGGAAATTAGTCGTTTGTAATATAAATGCTACGTTGCTGGTTGGGTGAAACAGGTCCTCGTACACGAAAATTCGGCAGGAATCTTGTGTTCGGGAAGGTGAGTTACGAAATGTTCAATTCAAAATCTTTTGTTCTTGCTAGCATCCACTGTCAAGTCTAGTGTATTTCATGTCATTTGTCAATGGAGCTAGGGCTTTTAATGTTTATATGGTTTAGCGATAGCACTCTCACTACATACATATAGAATATGTAATAAATATGAAGTGCGATAGCACTACTCCAGATTGTCCCAAGTTGAATTTATTTTTTGGCTTTTGACCTCAATAGTGAAATTGTAAATTAATTGTATGACAACTGTCTTATTATCCCCTTATAATTATATATTTTCAGGTAGTTCATTCACAACGTCTGAGTGTATGTTGTCGGCGATTAGCCTAGCAATGATCTTAATTGTGGTTGTCAGCCCAAAACCCTCTAAATATATATTAAATGCATTTTACCAGATATAAAATGACTACTTCATAATCTGTGGTAGTCGTTTGGAGCCCAGTTTTCTCGTCGAATTGCAGCAGTCAATCTCGCTCTCCTCTCCGGGTCTCTCGGAATACGGTAAAACTTCAAGTCTCTCCGTCTATCTTCTCTGTTTTTGCAACCGACCGCCACACACGACTTCACCATTTTGATTATTAATGTTAACGAGCAGAAAAACACGCCATAATAGGAGGAATTTACAAAGCGCTAATGCATTAACATGACGAGTATATGGACAACATGGCGCAGGGGCGTGGCTGTGACGTCACATGAGTTGGGTCTATAACCCTCTCAATTCTTTCACACGCAAACGCTCACTGTAAAATTTGCAATATCTGCTTATGACATGCTCGCATGATGAATGACAACTTAATGTATCATATCCTGACATTTAAACCTTAACATGCAGTTACGTTCCGACTGATTTATTCCTGCTTTCTGTCTCATTGTATACAGTGCGCGGCTCCACTGAAAAGTACTCAGCATTGTTTCAACAACTTACTGAAAGCGTCTGTCAGCTATGGCCTATTATATGTAAACACAAAAGCACGTACAGTCAATAAATAGCCATTTGACACATACTTTTACATAAACAGACAGCCTTCTCCATATGTTCGCTTGTTAACGCAGCCCACGTTGACCCGCGAGTGGAGCGGACGTGTGTTTATTTGATTCTTATCTAGTTGTTTTAACTCTTCATCCAGCTCTGTGAGTGTTACCTCTCTGGTCACTGATATCGATGCTGGAGAGATTAGCACCACCAGGAACATATTCGGGCCCCTTTAGGGACCACTTTAAGACGTAAGCTTGAGGTTTTTTCTGTAAAACGAGACTTACTAAAAAGATGTTAATGCACATTTTGAGCATTCCAGGTGTTTTCACCTATTATTTTAGAGGTGTGTGCATGGTGCTAAAGCTGTTCTAAGATCCTCATGTGACGTGGTAAAACTAAGGTATTGATCTCAGTTCCGATTAAGTCCGTTCACAGGCTTACAGCGCTTTTCTGTGTGAATTCCTCACCGGCATTTTGACTCATGAGATGTTTTAACGTCGAAGGAGGTATGTTTGCATGCCTATACGAGCCCGGTGAAAACGTTTGGCGACAGCTCCCCTTGGTAGGTTTTAGGGGGAGGCAACACGCTAAGCACATAAGCCTGTTATAACACATGTGTGAACACGGGGAGGTGCAGCGAAGGGAAAGCGCGATGTTGACGTCTGATTTATTGCAACCGCACACAGAGGCGATAGTTACTATACGCTACAGTGAAAATAGCAAATTCCACTTATGTTGTGCCACAACAGGAGGGGAATGTCAGCTTTTATTATGTTGAGATTTATCCAGTGATAATACAGTTACGAGCTACAAAAACTTTAAAACAATCAAATAAAAACAGGATTTGGTTGTGAAATCAGTCTTGACAGTCTTGGAAATATTTTGAATTCATTTTTTTCTGTCAGTTGAGGAAAACCATTATTTTATGACCGGTTTCAGTGTAAAGCTTTCTTTTTTTTTTTTTTTAAATCATGAACCGTAATTTATGGACTATAAGCCACTACTTTTTTCCCCCCACATTTTGAATTCTGCTGCTTACAGTCCAGTGCAGTTTATTTGTTGATTTATTTGGGTTAATAGGTAACACTTTATTTGAGACTGCCATAAGACGCGTTATAAATATGACATGACATGACACTATCATGGGCATTAATAAATGTTTGTGACAGATGTAATTAAGTATCATCCAGCAAATTATGTCACTAACTTAATTTGTGTCCAGCTCAGATCTTTTAGATCCATTCTAAAGTGAGATAATTTGCCGGATGACACAAAATGACATCTGTCATAAGCATTCGTTAATGCTCATGGCAGTGTCTTGTCACCATTATGATGGTCTTATGACAGTTTTATGGTGCCACTGTCAAACAAAGTGTTACCTAATACCATCTCTAGCAATTATTGAAACAACTGGAACAGTAACTGAAGAAATTATTAGCACAGAAAAATGAATTTTGATTGTTATTTACATCCGCTGCGCTGCAATGCATGGTAGGGGGCATGTTGGGTGACAATGCTGTTGGCAGCAGAGGTTGACTGTCTCTGTGATGGCCAAATGAAGCTTCTTGAAGCAATAAATGGTGGTTCATTTGGTATTAGACAGTCTTATGATGCCACTGCCAAATCAAGTTTTACCGGTTAATATTAGGGCTGTCAAAATTACCGCGTTAACGGGCGTTAATTAATTTTTAAAAATTAATCACGTTAAAATATTTGACGCAATTAACGCAGATGTCCCGCTCAGACGGATTTAAATGACAGTACAGTGAAACGCTCACTTGTGTTTTATGGAGTTTTGCCGCCCTCTGCTGGCGTTTTAGTGCGACTGATTTTATAGGCTTCAGCACCCATGAGCATTGTGTAAATAATTATTGACATCAACAATGGCGGGCTACTTGTTTATTTTTTGATTGAAAATTTTACAAATTTTATTTAAACGAAAACATTAAGAGGGGTTTTAATATAAAATTTCTATAACTTGTACTAGCATTTATCTTTTAAGAACTACAAGTCTTTCTATCTATGGATCGCTTTAACCGAATGTTAATAATGTTAATGCCATCTTGTTGATTTATTGTTATAATAAACAAATACAGTCCTTATGTACCGTATGTTGAATGTATATATCCATCTTGTGTCTTATCTTTCCATTCCAACAATAATTTACAGAAAAATATGGCATATTTTATAGATGGTTTGAATTGCGATTAATTGTGTTTAATTACGATTAATTAATTTTTCAGCTGTAATTAACTCGATTAAAAATTTTAATCATTTGACAGCCCTAGTTAATATATATTATTTTTTGTAAATATCCCATTATACAGTGAGGACAGCTGCAGCTGCAGTGCTGCTTATCAATGAACAAATGCCATTTTTGTGTCAAATTTGGTAGCTGGCGGCTTATAGTCAGGTGTGCGTATAGTCAGAACATTACGGTGCGTACTTTAACCCTTAAACGCCTGGTCCTATTTTGCCCGAATTTGCATACCTTTGATGTTGCCTTTATATTTCAAAGAAATAAAATGTTCACAATGGCCTGGTTGGGCCCTTTTTTTCAGGGCACCATTAGCTTCATGTCCAAACTGTTGCTTTCTTCACTGACCAATTATAATCCCCATTTTCGACCCCAAAAGACGAAAAAAAAACCAATTTTTTTGGTCAAAATTTGAAATATTTATTGTCCCATTGACAACTAAACATGCTCAACGAAATGTTTTGAAGCTTGATAATATTTATTCAACTTGTTAGGATACACTTTCAACAGAAAAACATCGGACTGGATAGTTTAATATTTGATAATTCAACAAAGACAGCAGGTATGGTCATTGGCGTTTTTGTTCTTTCTACATACTATGGTCAAAACAGGTTATATACACTAGACCAGGGGTCCTCAAATACGAATCTTCATACAAGCATTGGTCCATTTATTAATGTCGGTCAAGTACAAGTCAGGTCGAAGGTGGTAAAGATAGTTTTCTTTTGACCAAACAAAAATACAATGCACATTCTGATTAAATGAAAATAAATTAACAAAACATTTTCTTGACTCACCAAAAAAAAAAAAAATATGGCGGGGGACGGGCGTGGGGTTGGTGGTGCGTCCCCTCTTGCCATCCCCGAGGGCCGGTAGATGGGCGCGCGGGTGGCCTGGGGGACCACCCTGGATCCTGGGAGGGGGGGGTGGACCAGGGCTCCTTTGCTGGGCTGCGGGAGGAGGGATGGGCTGCTATGCCCCAGCCCCCCCAGGGCCCGCCCTCCCTTCCCAGGCTGGCTGGGTGGGGGCCGTGGCCCTGTGTCGGCGCCCGCGTGGCGTCTCCGCTCGTCTGCGTGGCTGCTGCGTACCCGGCGGGGCCCGCGTGTGGCTGGATTTTATTGGGCGCGCTCGGGCGGGGGGTCCCGGTGCCGGGATTGGTGGCGGGGCGGCATAGGGTCGGTCGCCAACGGGCTTACACTCACTAGGGATTCACACGATTACTGGGTTTTAAATCACAGAGATGATTTGTGTACACTATACCCCTTTCTATCACTTAGCTTATAGACCCTACCCACGTGACGTCAAAACTCCTTCCTCCTGACTGGTGCCTCCCAATTGTCCGTCAACACATCATGTTTACCTGTTACGGCTACGTACATTCCTCCTATTTACGACATGTTTTTCTGCTCGTTAACATTAATAATCAAAATGGTGAAGGCATGTGTGGCGGTCGGTTGCAATAACAGAGAAGATAGACAGAGAAGACGGAGAGACTTGAAGTTCTACCGGATTCCGAGAGACCCGGAGAGAAGAGAGCGAGATGGGCTGCTGCAATTCAACGAGAAAACTGGGCTCCAAACGATTACCACAGATTATGTAGTCGTCATTTTATATCTGGTAAGATGCATTTAATATATATTTAGAGGGTTTTGTTCTGACAACCACAATTAAGATCAATGCTAGGCTAATCGCCGACAACATACACGTATGTATGTAGTGAGAGTGCTATCGCTAAACCATATAAACATTAAAAGCCCTAACTCCATTGACAAACGACATGAAATACATTAGACTTGACAGTGGATGTTAGCAATAACAAAAGATTTTGAATTGAAAATTTCGTAACTCACCTTTCCAAGCACAAGATAGATTCCTGCCGAATTTTCGTGGACGAGGACCTGTTTCACCCAACCGGCAACGAAGTATTTATAAGCCTCCAAGCTCTTAAAGTTTTTCAAACTTTCGTGAGAATAGGCTGATTTTGTGTGGACAAGATAGTTGTACATGTTGTAAAAACAGTCGATTTAGGCATCAAATATGGATTTGATGCCTAAATCGATTTTTTTCGACCCGCTGTCGAATGGATAAACTGAAGCTTTTCCACATTACGCCTTTTATGCAATGCATCAAGTGAGTTTACGGCATCCGAAAGCACCGGGTCTTCCATGAAATGCATTATAAATTGCTCGATCAATTGAGACCATTGATAATACAGACACAAAATGACGGACAAGGGGGCGGAACCATACAGCGAGCACGTGATTTTGTGACGTCGGTGGGTAGGGTCTATAGACTCCCTCACCTTCTTCCCCCTCTTTCCCTGGTCAACAGGCCCCCCACATGGTGTCAACCGGAAATACATTTAGCTAACAATAGCACCAACATATTAGTAGTTAGTGTAGTTAGGTGTTCAATGTATTTCTTGTTGTTGTTTGTATTTCTTCTCTTTCTTGTGTTGTGTTTCTTTTCTTCTGTTCCCCCATAACCCCTTCTTGTTCGCTGTTTTGTCATAATAAATGAGGTATGTTGAATAATCACAAAGGGAGTATGTCAGACTCTCAATGTGAAACATTAAAACTGTTCAGACTATCCGGGCACTTAGACTTCCATTCTCCGTGTCAAACAGCTGAGCAGGACAGGTTAAAAAAAAAAAAAAAGAAATACAAACAAAAGAAAAATGCAGGTACAATGTTTACACATGTACACTAAATGATTGAAGATCTGTCAGTAAGGTGCAAACAATAACTATTGATAGTACATTTTGTAACTGTAAAACACTGCTGGACAAAAAAGAAAACGTGTAAATAGTAGTACAGTACATGTTCACATGTACAGAACGTAAATGACAATCTTAGTCATTAAGGTGCAAACATACTAATTATTGACAGTAATTTCAACTGTAAAACACTGCTCAATGAGAGAAATGGAATTTGGGGGTCACAAAGCTGTTTAATCACACCATCTGCCAGTACTTCAGTGCGTCTTGTGGTTGATGAATCTGAGAGTGAGATTTGTTTGATTTTTGTTGTCATTTACTCCTTTTCTTTTCCTTTGAACATTGCTGCCATCACATGCACACGTCATGCACTCTTTTATTATTTCTCTATTAGAGAACAGCTTCTTACCATGCCCTCCATAATTATTGGCACCCCTGGTTAAGATGTGTTTTTTAGCTTCTAATATATATATATTTTTTATTCAAATAATATGCGACCTTCATGGAAAAAAAGAGAAAAATCCAACCTTCAATACAGTGCAATTATTCAGTGGGGAAAAAAATCCCACATAAAGAAATAATTATTTGAATTCAAATAATGTGTGTCACAATTATTAGCAACCCTGGTGTTAATACTTTGTACAACCCCCTTTTGCCAACAAAACAAGGTCTGGGGACTGATATGGCCATGGGAGGAACTTGATTTTGTGTCTGGTGAACCATTTGTATGTAGATTTGGCCATATTTTTAGGGTCATTGTCTTGCTGAAAGACCCAGTGACGACCCATCTTCAGCTTTCGGGCAGAGGGCAACAGATTTTGATTTAAAATGTCCAGGTATTTCAAAGCATTCATGATGCCATGCACCCTAACAAGGTTCCCAGGGCCTTTGGAAGCGAAACAGCCCCACAGCATCACTGACCCACCCCCATACTTCACAGTGGGTATGAGGTGCTTTTCAGCATGCGCATGTTTCGTGGCACGCCAAACCCACTTAAAGTGTTTGGTTCCAAAAAGCTCAATCTTGGTCTCATCTGACCAAAGCACACGGTCCCAGTTGAAGCCTGGGACCGTGTGCTTTGGTCAGATGAGATTTGGCCAAATCTTTAGGGTCATTGTCTTGCTGAAAGACCCAGTGATGACCCATCTTCAGCTTTCGGGCAGAGGGGAACAGATTTTGATTTAAAATGTCCTGGTATTTCAAAGCATTAATGATGCCATGCACCCTAACAAGGTTACCAGGGCCTTTGGAAGCGAAACAGCCCCACAGCATCACTGACCCACCCCCATACTTCACAGTGGGTATGAGGTGCTTTTCAGCATGCGCATCTTTCGTGGCACGCCAGACCCACTTATTTTGTTTGTTGCCAAAAAGCTCAATCTTGGTCTCATCTGACCAAAGCACACGGTCCCAGTTGAAGCCTATAAAACACATCTTTTTCAGGGGTGCCAATAATTATGGAGGGCACTGTATGTTTGGCCAACAACCAAGACACTGAGTGAGCACTCCGTTGCAATTTGTTGTTGTGTCATAGATTTAACAATAACCTTTATTGACTCTTGATATGACTGCTTCAACCTGTTAATTTCTTGCCTTCTCAATTCTGATTTAGGAGGAACTTATCTTTAAAAGAGCTGTGCTCTTTAACATAATGGCGTTTCACATTTTCACTTTTTATCAGAACAACTGTCTTGAAGCATATTAAGCACATAGGTTTGGTACTTGCAGTTGGTAAAATAGACGCATATTTGTCAGTCCATTCCTCATTGAAATGGCGATTTTCATTGTCCACTTTTCTTCTCTTGGTCCACTTTGAGCATGCAATTTTGTAAGATTTGGTCTTCTACTGGGATTGCAATTTGCCGGGTGCGACTCGTGTTTCACACTGCTGCGGTCCGCCCACTCTAGCTAGTAGCATGCAGGCTCTCTCAGCCAATCAGTGCATCGTTGTCATAGAGATGACAACAGAAGTGGGAACATGGAAGATATTTGACTAAAAATGAAACAGTATTCAGCGAAATAATAGTAGCGCTTTTTTGTTTGTTTGTTTTTTTGAAAGTGCCATTTGCTCTGGGTCCGCAGAGAGGTGTGCCGTGGCCCAGTCGTGGACCGCGGTCCGCTAATTGTGGACGCCGGCTCTACACAAATCTTCCCTAAATCTGTTTGTGTTTCTCAACCACAGCCCTGAAACCTAAGTTTCAGCCAAAGATTTTTGATTGGATTGAGGTCAGAAGACTGGCTAGGCCACTCCAGAACCTTGATATGCTCGTCTTCAAGTCTCTGACATAGGGAAGGAGGTTGTGGCTCCAAATCTGACGATACATTTCATCGTTTATCCTCTGCTATATACAGTACAGTCGTCCTGTCCCCTTTGCTGAAAAGCAGCACCAAAACATGAGGTTTCCACCCCCATACTTCACAGTGGGGATGGTGTTCTTGGGATTATACTCATTCTTCTTTTTCCACCACACACGACGAGTAAAGTTTGCACCAAAAAGTTCTACTTTGGTTTCATCTGACCGCATGGCTTTCTCCCATGACCCATCTGCATCATTCAGATGGTCCCTGGCAAACTTCAGACGGGCTTTTACATGTACTGGCTTCAACAGGAGAACCTTCTGAGAAATTGCTTGGTTTTAAACCATTGCGCCGTAGTGCTCTACTGGAAATCAAAATATGGCCGCCCTATTACAATGACTTTTTTATTGGTTTCGTATGTTTGAGCAGCTTTGTTTTCTCCAACTAGATTTACTGGCCTGCACCTCGAGACCGAGTGGAGGCATGCAAACTGGCAGGCAAAAATGCAAACGTAAGTCACAGGTTTGCTTATTCAAAAATACATTACCGCCTGCACATTAGTAATTCCAATACAACTGCCTTGTTCCATCTTTTATTGCAGGAGTGCGCCAACTTTGTGAGGGTGCTCCACAACTACAACCTGACGCATATTTACGCCTGTGGGACAGGAGCCTTTAACCCCAGCTGTGCTTTTATTGAAATCTCTGGTTCTAGACAGGTAAAAATAATGATGGTCATCGCAAAAAAAACTTTTCATCCAAGGACAACATTCTGCAGGTGGTTTATGGTGGGTTTTCTAAACTTCTGACCCGACAAAATAAAAATTTAGGCTGAATCTGCATGGCTGGAGAGCCGAATGCTTAAACGTTTATTGACAAATGTACAGTTAAAAGGGCGTAGGTTTGGTCCAAACATTGGTAGGGACGATATAACAGCATAACCTGCATGTACACTTTTTGCTGGGGACGGGGCGTTCATAATGATCAATGCAAAATAAATCTGTATTGATTTATACGAACTTTTATATGTATTGATTCAGCCTACGCTGTTCAATTCAAACCTTTGTTTTCAAAAACTACTAAAGATACATTTTGAAAAACTTCCAGAAAAAATGTCTGATTTTAAGACCAAATTTAAATTGCATTATTTGAACATAACTTAAATTATATTAACATACAAATTAAATTCAAGCTTGTTGTGCGTTAATTGCGTCAAATATTTTAACGTGATTCATTTAAAAAATTAATTACCGCCCGTTAACACGTTAATTTTGACAGCCCTACTTTTTTACATTTCTTACAGTGGCTGCTACTGGCTGAAAAAAAGAAAAAATCTTCTATTATCCCTGATATCTAATGTGTGTATGTTTTTTTTTTTTTTTTGGGGGGGGGGGGGTAAAGTCATCAGCCAATCAAATAAGTGTTTCGGAGGGGAAAAAATGGACAGGCACATTCAGCAAGTGAAAAGATGTACATGTCTGAACATAATTAAAATAATTCACTTAACAATGGTGGGGTCAATTACAACAATTAAAACATGGGATGGCAATCTAAATGACATATAACTGATTGTCATTATATAACGCAAATAAGGTTGCTTAAAGGTTGGTGGGGAAAATTTAAGCGTCCTGAAAAGTTGGTAGTGTTTTGTCCCTACCGTCCCTATGCAAACCTCCTACATGGATATTATCAGTGAAAAAAATGAATGACCGGTAAAACAGTTCAGCAAGTTAAAGAAAATCATATAATGTTGTACCAATGTGTTTGTCAGGAAGGAGTGTTCCAGCTGCTGTCTGCTACAGTGGAGTCTGGCAGATTAAAATGTCCTTTTGATCCATTGCAGTCATTTACTTCAGTCCTAACAGGTATGATGAAGCTCCACTAAATAGGCTTGTAAGTGGCAATTGCCAAATTTTCAAAGAATGTCAATTTGAGCTGTGTTGTATTCAGACCAGTATCTATATGCGGGCACCGCTTCGGACTTCTTGGGCAAAGACACGACATTCACACGCTCCCTCGGCCCGCCACCTGACCAGCACTATATCCGCACCGACATCTCCGAGGACTACTGGATCAATGGTACGCACACATTACATTGAAAACTTATTGCGTTTCTCTCCCCAAAACTTGGGATACAAAGAGCCTCTCTGTGCTTCAGGGATGGTTATTGGCATTCCAGCGCAGAGGACACAGCCCGCTTGTTCATTTAGCGTGACTTTTTTTCTTTTTTTTTTTTTACGTGAACACATTGCCGAGCGTGCCTGCCACACCTACTAAGGAATTTACAGTTTACAACAAAGGTCACGCTGTTAACTGCATACAAACAGACATACGCTGACCTGTTCTCACGATATCCATGTTCTACATTCGGGTCCCAGGTGAGCTGTAGCCGATCCGCGTTGACTTGGGTGGGGAACACCCTGGGCTGCATGCCATCACATGTAGACAAAAAGCCATTTGCAATCTTATTCAAACCTATGGACAATTCAGGGTTTTTGGTAAAGCATGTACAGTGAAGAAAGCAGAGGTTGCGCTAGACATTTTCGTTGTCTGTCATTTTGGCTGACAGGGTCATAAAAATCCGGTCATAGTCTATTTTTACCCGTCACTTAAATTTTTAAAATGATAATGATGACATATTCAATAGTATTTAGTTTTCATTCATTTTTAATTATTATTGTAACACTTGCTTGGCGGCGAAAAATTAGACACGGAAATCGTGGTATTTTTCTCCCTTTTTACTCTGCTTACCGCCAACAACTCCGCCACCAAAGAAAAAGAGGCAACGATATAGACCCCAATCACCAGCGTCACACAATGATCTTAATTGTGGTTGTCAGCCCAAAATCTTCTAAATATATATTAAATGCATCTTACCAGATATAAAAAGACGACTACATAGTCTGTGGCGATCGTTTGTTGCCCAGATTTCTTGTCGAATTACAGCAGTCCATCTCGCTCTCATCTTTGGGTCTCTCAGAATACGGTAGAACTTCAAGTCTCTCCGTCTATCTTCTCTGTTACAGCAACCAACCGCCACACACGCCTTCACCATTTTGATTATTAATATTAACGAGCAGAAAAACACGCCGTAATAGGAGGCATGTACGTAGCGGTAATGTGTAAACATGACGAGCTGACACACAATATGGCGGCTCCGGTCAGGGGGGCGGAGTTGTGACATCATCTGATTGGGGTCTATACAGAGGCGGCAATCTAGTCCACCAATTGGATGACACGCTGGCACACCGGGTGCACCAATAAGAACCTCGCGTTGATGTGTCAATCACGGTGCCGCCGCCAGACCCCGGTGACGCTACAATATTCTGACAGAAGAGCCAACGACGTGATGCATTAAGAGAGACAATAGCTAATTAATATGCCATCTCGCCACCCTGTGGTCTGGGGTGTGAATTGCAACCTGTCAAAATGACGGACGGATTTCAGTTTTTTCCGTCACCGTTTTAAAAAACCGGTCAATGACGGAAAATATCCGGTTAACGCGACCCCTGGAAGAAAGTGTTTGAATGCTATTTTGCAAGTTCTCCTGCTTAGAAATCATGAAGTGGTCTGAAATTTCCATCGTAGGTGCATGTCCACTAAGAGAGAGATAATCTAAAAAGAAATATCCGGAGATCACAATGTAAGAATTTTTTCTAACAATTTATTTGTGTGATACAGCTGCAAATAAGTATTTGAACACCTGAGAAAACGAATGTTAATATTTGGTGCAGTAGCCTTTGTTCGTAATTACAGAGGTCAAACGTTTCCTGTAATTTTTCCACAGTTATAGACTTAATAATGTATTGACGGGACACGGGAAGCGAGGCCGATTAATAGGAGGCCTGCATTGTTGGCTTGGCAGTCAAAGCTGACCGACTGGAATCACAGACAAAGAGCTTTTTCCGTTGAAAATGCAATAAGGCGCACCTGATTATACCCCGCCACCCACCAAATTTGACACAAAAACGGCATTTGTTCATAAATAAGCCGCACTGGACTAAAAGCTTCAGCTGTCCTCATTGTATGATGGCATATTTCGACCAAAATATATGAACCAGTAACACTTTATTTGACAGCGGCATCATAAGACTGTCATAAGACCAAATGACCCACCATGAAGCTTTGAACCAATTGACTGCAAAGTTTCACTGCTTCCTTGGGGGATACAGTGCTGCCACCCCCTGTCAACATTATTGTTGTTCAACATGCCTTCCAGCATGCATTGCAGCGCTCCAGATGTAAATAACAATCAAAATTCATGTTCTCTGCTAATTATTTCTTTAGTTACTGTTCCAGTTGTTTCATTGCTAGTTATGGTATTTGATAATGTATCCCATTCATGTTTAGCTCAGATCTTTTACATCCATTCAAAAGTAAGATAATTTGCCAGATGACACAAAATTACATCTGATGTAAGCATTAATTAACTCATTCACTCCCAGCCATTTTTACCGGAGCAAGGCCTGTCGCTCCCGGCCGTTTTACCGGATTTTGAAGTTTGAAGGATTTGGAGTTTGAAATGGCCTTAAATTTAGAATGACAAACTGGCCAATTGTTTTAGCAATTATAAGTCTTGATTTACATTTGAAAATGTTCAAATGCTTTCTTTGTCTAACCCAGTACTTCTCAATTAGTGGGGCGATGCCAGGGATGGCGCGTGTGACCTCGGGGAACCTGCTTTTTTTTTTTTTTTTTTTTTTTCTTGCCGTACTAGAATAAAGTGCACATCCACTCAGTGGGTGGCAGTGGGGCTCTCATTTCCAAAGTGCGCAGTATTTTTGAAGTAAGCAAGAGCACACGGAAGAGGCTCATGAAGAGCTGGAGAGCTGTGCGCCGTTTTCCGGCCGGACTCACGCAGCGACCCACTGTCTTCTCCGGTTCTCTCGTGTCCGCCCGAGAGGTGCCATTTTCGGCTTGGGATCGTCACGACGACCGCCCTCACCCACGGTTCTCCCTCGGCCGCTGAGAACGCGCTTTTTTCGGGCCGTTTGCCTTTTGGCTTTGACATTTAATACAGTGGTAGATGAGGAAAGAGCACTGTTTACTGTGTCTAAAAATGATTATAGCGGACAGCCGGAAGCCAAATCAATTAAGACGCCACTTAAAGACATTAGACCCCAATCTCATTGATAAGCCGCTTGGTTGTTTTTCAGCGAAAACGTGCCGAATATTGCCAACAATCGTCCCGCTTTGTCAGTGTTATATCAGTAAACCAGTGAGCACTGTTAGCATGCTCAGTGCAAAATAACCCCACATCATTGCAAACTGGAGGTGATACTGAGAGCAGCGAGCAGCGAAAATAAAACTCTCCTTCTGTCCAAAGACACTTTTTTTTTTCTTCTATTCAGTTTTGTTTTTTCGATCAAATTTTTTGGCATATTGTGCTCATGAGTTAATATTTCTAATCAATTTGAATTTGTTATTTTTTCCTGATTTTATTTTTCAGTATCAAATGGTCAAAAATGTACCTTGAGTGTATTTTTACAGTTTGGATGTGACTTTTTTTTTTTTTAAATTCAGGCACATTGATGCGCGTTAAGTCTTTTCTGTTACAAACAAAACAATGTTAATAAAGTTATACTTTATAAGTATATATCTGTTACTTTCTCTAATAGAAAAAAAAAAGATACAATGTGAGGCAGAGGCGTACTTTTAATAGTAATATTATAGACAAATGATACTATTTACAGAGTTCAGGGGGGCGCGAAACATTTACGTCTTCCTTGGGGGGGCGTAACAGAAAATAATTGAGAAGCACTGGTCTAACCCGATGAACAAATACTTCAATCTGTTCCTTAATACTGTTTATCAATCATCAAATAAACATGCCCGATCCTAATCCAAAGCATCGCAAAAGCAGTTTGCATCCACTCATTTGTCCTCTCACGATCAAAATTTATGTGGTTCCCATGACTGCCAAGTCATATATCTCACTCATCCCTGAGCGTGATCTATCATCTTTATACAAGAGGCCTCTTTAACTCATTCACTCCCAGCCATTTTTACCGGAGCAAGGCCCTTTGCTGCCGGTCGTTTTACTGGATTTTGACTGATTTTGCAAGGCCCACAGAAAATTCTGTTCTATTGCTATATAAACATGGAACAAAAGAAAGATAGTCTAATCTTCTTTCGGCAGGAAAATAAACAAAGTTCATATCTTTTTCCATTCTTTAGAAATCAGCATTAGGAAAAAAAAGCTTAGTTATAGCAATTTTCCAATTTCTGATGAAAAAACAGAGAAATTGAGCTTTTTGTTCAAGCATTTCAAACATAACTTTGACTTTAATGCAGCTATTTTTTTTGCTTTAGTTCCATCCCAAACATCTGAATAATGTTTTCCTTTTACAAACTAACATAAACAACAAGACAAATAGAGCTTTTGACAGCAAAATAAAAATCAATTTACACATAACTAACTCAGAGATGACGATGTTGTCACTGCGACAGCCGGGTAAACTCTTCCCTCATCACTGCATGTCTCATAAAGATGGATTTTTTTGAGTATCTGTGGGGTCTTCTCGGCGAGCAGCACGGACTCAACTGCATCGTCCGCTTCACTGGTTGTCCGGTTGTTCTGCTCGGTCGTCCAGCACCTGGCATCCCGGGCTTCCTCTAGATCGTTCTCTATTCGGTCGTCTTCCTCCGGTGCCCCGGTCTTACCAAATGCACTACTGCCATCCAGTGGCTAGTTTTATAGCTTTAAAATGGATTTTCAGCTCTGTGCTTTGGAGCTAAATTGAATCAGAACCCAGAGATGTCTCTTGTAAAAAACAAAAACATGAAAGACGTATAAATAAATCTTTGGGACACTGAAAAAATTAAAAATAGAACGTATTTATACGTTTTTGGTAGTAAATGAGTTAATGCTCGGAATCAATTTAGCAATGGAAAACTGGCACATTAAAAATTGGACTAAAGCCGACTAAACTGTCACGAGTCATCGCCACACACTTTGCATGAACAGCAACAACTAAATTGCCTCTGGCGAGCACGATTCCACTTTAAAGTTTATTCCAGCTATCGATGAATAATCATTCATCAGCATTTGTCACCCGTATCTACACCCTTGCACATGTTCTCCACATTTCACAACATCTGAACTGTTAGGAGCATTCCGCCCGATTAGTATAGACAGGATTGTATATATAAACAGAGTGTGCTGTGACAAGGACGGCGAGAGCTCATGATTCGGCGATGATTTTCCCTTCCTCGCGTGCCAGCGGAACATCTTTTAATCAGACAGCTAACAATAACCTTCTGTTGTTGAGCGCATTAGCAGCCATACATTAAGCTGTTCCAGTTGGGTAGTCACTCCGACGTTGTTGGCTCAGCTTGTAGTGGTTGACTTGGCCTTAGTGGATGTAACGTCACTGGAACACTTTGGACTAGCCTCCCACAAGATCCCCAATGGGCTACACGATCTATGTTACAGTAGTTGATAACATATGTGGATTTAAAGCTTTGCTAATCCAAATTGACTTATTGGCTAGCATTGATGGTGACGAAGGATCAGATCTGGTTTTAAAAAATGGACAAAAATGACCTTCCTATTGTGGGAACTGATTCAATGTAATGTAGTAAAATAATGTGATTGGCTGCCATTGACTGCGGTAGATGTCCAATCCCATTAGACCCAGAGGGGGCGAATAAAATTAGATTGATTTCGAATGCAGTTGCTATGACTACGCTACTCAGGGAATCTCAAAATCACACCAAGGTCATGTTTAAATAGTATATTAGTACAGTAATTATATCAAAAATATGCAGGTGTATGGAAGTGATATATCGTGTATTGATTGACTAGATGGCGAGCTAACTGCTAGCTATACCTCTCATACTTGCGGCAAAATGAGGCATGAAATGGGGGCAAATTGCAGCCTATGGGACACAATTTTTTCTGAGACCCTGTTTGACGTTAAACTGTAGTATTGGCGTGGGTGGCCGGCGTGTATTTTGCAACAGGCAATAAAAAAATATAGATATGGACAATTGTTGATAAAATATATATATATATTTTTTTAATTCATCTTCTACACTACTCGTTCTCAAAGGGTCTACCGTAGACTTCATAACCTATTGACATGACACGGAAAACGGGGCCGATTCGTAGGGGGCCTATTTTAAAAAACTTCAAATAATTTCAAAACCAAAGCTGCTACCGCCCTAAAACCAAAACAGGCACTTACCTTAGCCATAAATGAGTCTCCATGAGCAGCGTCATCAAAAAATTCAAAGTCGTTCCCTTAAAAAAGTATAACACAACTTAAAATGGCTATAAAAGTCTCAGATTTTACACTAGATGCACAAAGCTCACCAAATGCAGAGATAATCACCTATATTTTCAGGATCGATAGCAATATTTAACATATCATAGAAGTTTTTGACCAAAATAGCAACTGTATTTTTTTTATTTACTGCAATTTTTCAACAGCTAATAAATCACTCAATTTAACATCAGAAACTTGGAGAATACTTGAAGAATACTTAGAACAGAATACTTGAGAAAAACATGCAGAATCAATAATAAGTCATATGTAAATAGATTAATAATAGAATCTATATACAATTACAACTTATTCGTAGGGCTGTCAAAATTATTGCGTTAACTGGCGTTAATTATTTTTTTTTATTAATCACGTTAAAATATTTTACGCATTTAACGCACATGCCCCGCTCAAACAGATAAAAAAAACAGCAGTGTCATTTCGACTTGTTGCTTGTGTTTCTTGGTATTTTTCCGCCCTCTGCTGGCGCTTGGGTGCGACTGATTTTATGGGTTTCAGGCTTCAGCACCATAATTATTATTGACATCAACAATGGCGAGCTACTAGTTTATTTTTTGATTGAAAATTTTACAAACTTTATTCAAACGAAAACATTAAGAGGGATTTTAATATAAAATTTCTATAATGTATACTAGCATTTATCTTTTAAGAACTACAAGTCTTTCTATCTATGGATCACTTTAACAGAATGTTAATATTGTTAATGCCATCTTGTTGATTTATTGTTATAATAAACAAATACAGTACTTATGTACAGTATGTTGAATGTATATGACCGTCTTGTGTCTTATCTTTCCATTCCAACAATAATTTACTGAAAAATATGGCATATTTCACAGATGGTTTGAATTGCGATTAATTACGATTAATTCATTTTTAAGCTGTGATTAACTCGATAAAAAATTTTTAATCATTTGACAGCCCTACTTATTATAGAATAGAATAGCCCTTTATAATCATTTTACACTATATTCTGTTAGCGAATGAGGCTAGCGGCCGCCTGGCGTAAACAGAGCTTTTCTGGCGAGAATTCTTGTGAATAAATGCTTAAATCCCCAAATTCTTCATAGATATGGACGTAAAACAGTCTCAATTCTTGGTTAAAAGCAAAGAAACCGTGCAGTTAGCGTTTATTTTACTTATATTGTCGAAGTACAATGCTACTCTGTTAGCGAATGAGGCTAGCAGCCTTCTGGCGTAAACAGAGCTTTTCTGGCGAAAATTCTTGTGAATAAATGCTTAAATCCCTGAATTCCTTATAGATATGGACGTAAAACAGTCTTGATTCTTGGTTAAAAGCAAAAGAAACCATGTAGGTAGCATATATTTTACGTAAATATGGCGAATGTGTGGCTCGTCTTTAAGCCGCCTCCATTTGCAAATGGAAGAAATGCTTCAATCACTGAATTCTTTATAGATATGGATGTAAAACTGTCTCGATTCTTTGTTAAAAAAGCTTAAAACCGGGCAGTTACGCATATATTTTGCGTATTTATGTCGAAGAATGACACCAACGCCGTAGCGGTTCCCATTCTCCCATTGATATTTTTCACAACATTTCAAAATGCATGCATGGCACGAAAAAATATAATATTTACCTTGAATCCTCGAACAAATCACTCCTGAGACAATCCTTCCTGTTTGTGTGCGTTAGGTTTCGTAGTTCTTCCAAAATTGAAGCTTAAACTTTGACATGACCGTGTGCCGCCTTACACTGATTAATCTGAGACTGCAAAGAATGACGAAGTGTCAGGTCAAAACTAATGTAGTCTATGCTTTTCACATGTTGTTTTCACACTAAACTGCATGAGGGTGCTGAAGGCCTGTGTTTCAACATTGGGGATAACATATAAAAACAACTGAGAAGTGCTGAACAAAATGGCACCGAAAAGAAAATCATATTCTGCAGATTACAACCTGCAAATGGTAAAATATGCAGCTAAAAACTGTAACTAAGCAGCAGAAACAAAGTTTGCTTGTTGTTGTTTTTCCCTTTATTGCCAAATGTATCACATTTGATACACCTAAAATTTCATGATTTTGGGACTAATTCAGAATTTTGAAATTTCTTTTTGAAAAAAAAAGTTATGGATGCAAGTCAACACATGCATCTGCAGGTTCCATGAGAAAAAGAAACAGGATTTAGCAAGGGTTATAGATATCAGAGAGCTTATTACACATATTCATTTTGACTTTTCTTTTTACAAATTCCAAAAAAAAAAAGGTTTCATTAAGACCTTATTTTTCAAATTCTGTGATTCTCTGACAATTGCTTCGTATTGCAGGCATTAAAGGGTTAAGCGTCATGTAACGTTCGGATACCGCACACCTATTCAGTCTGTTGTTTTCTATTCTGTTTTTATTTTAAATCATCTTTCAAGATGGCGTGTCTGTTCTTGGCGTTCGCATTCTTTGGCTAGTGTGACTTATTGTCCGAAAAATAGGGTTAGGCTTTAGGGTTCAGCCCTAAACCCAACCCTAATCCTAAACCCTAACCCCAAACCCTAACCTTTTTGGGGGGAATCCTTGTCTCCTTCCCAAAGTAATCTTTTCCTCTCTTCAACCCTAACCTTAACCAAACCCTAATCCTATACCCAAACCCTAAACCCTGTTACCTACTCCAAACTGTCTTCGGGCACGGGGGTGCCATCATGATAAAATTTTCTAACCTAACCTTTCTCGGGGGAATCCTTGACTCCTTCCCAAAATAATCTTTTCCTCTCTGTGTGTCTTTAGAGGCCAAGTTCATATCGGCACACCCCATCGCAGACACCTACAATCCGGACGACGACAAAATCTATTTTTTCTTCCGGGAAGTGTCGTGGGAAGGCAACGACAAGAGCGTCCTGTCACGCGTGGCTCGTGTTTGTAAGGTGAGTGAGACTGGATGAAAATGGGAGGAGGGCGGGGTGGTCAGTGTCAGAGAAGTGAATAGATAGGGAATGAAAAATCCTCTCACACACGAAGAGGAGTCGTAACTCCTGGTGTCATCTGATAGGATAAGGATCTATGTGTCATCCACTTTAGATGTGCTTTATCTCCCAAACAAGGAGGCCTTTTCTCCAGACGGTCTTGTTTTGCAGTCGTATGAAAGAGAGGCTTGGTGCTGCTGTCAGAGGCAGTAAATCATGTTTGTAGCACTCCTTGGGCTCTGCGGGCACTTACAAAAGCAATCAGAGTGCAGTTGTTGGGATTTGCACTGAGATCCATGCAGTGCACGTTTGATAATAATTCATAGAGACTATTTTGATGTTGGGATACGGTGCTCAACTTCATTTAGCAAATTAAACGAAATTCTCGAGTCGGATTTTGCCACTAGATGGCAGCAAATAACATCAATACACAATCTGTTGTTACAGTGAGTGTTCATGCAACTGTTTTATGCAGGTATGTTGCTAATTTTTTTTTTGTTTTCAAATATATATTATGAGAAAATGAGTGGTGAGAATAAGGGGATGATGCCTATTGAATTAGAGCTTGAAATGATAATGATTATTAATTTCTAAATGTGCGTATGTAGTCAATTTGGCAAAGCAAGTGCAGCAGTTCTACAATATGTACTATACTTAAATACAAGTAATCTTTAAAGGCTGTAAACCCGACCAATCTTTTAAGCTTAAAATGGAGAAGCAGCTTAAAGCGAGAAAAGCGTGATGAAAAAGGCAACTGTGACGGTCAAGTCAAAAGGGGGAAAGCTGATTTAAGTTGAGTGATTTGTCACATGAACATGGTCACAGAATGAATGAAACAAAAAAATTAAGACACAGCTGTATATGTAAAATATCACAAATAAAACCCCAGATAGCAGACCGACGTTGAAAAGATGTCGGATCAATATTCCGCTGTCGATCTTATATCGTTAAATCAACATCACTTTTGCACCCTCAATTAATATTGTTTCAATGTTGAAATCCATACAAAACCTAAACGTCATTTCGATCATTAATAATATTGGAACAACGCTGAATCAATGTTATGTTTTCAACCAAAACGCATCATAAATCAACTATTTGTCAACATTAGTTCCTCAACTATAAAACAATGGTAACCCAACCATCGCCTGACATACTTTTTGAAGCAGTCTCAGTTAAAATGTCAGGGTTCTGTGTAGGGCTGCAGCTATCGAATATTTTAGTAATCGAGTAATCGACTGACAATTCTATCGATTAATCGAGTAATCGGATAAAACAAATATATTTTTAGGTGAAGAGCAATTATAAATATACATGAGAAAACAAGACATTTCATCTAATCTTGAACCATTTTCAGTCAATCAATGTCTTTATTTTCGATGTATATTGTTGAAAACAGCCAACAATTGCATCTCAGATGTAACTAGAATTAAAAAAAAAAGACTTATTCACTACTTTCACTCAAAAAACTTTTAGATCTTATTAAAAAAAAAAAAAAAAAAAAAAATATATATATATATATATATATATATATATATATATATATTTATATATCTTACCTAAAAATGCCGTTGCGCTTGATAACACACATCACTTAAAAGTTAGGATTTTTTCCCACGTGTTTCAATTGAATTTCTCTTTGTGTCAAGCCATTTTTAAGTTCTAGTTAAGTTTTAAGTTAGTCTAAACTGTAAGTCCTGATAGGATTTTGAGTTTTTGCAGTGTTCAAAATAAATGAATGATACAGGCTGTATTGGAGCACATCAGGGAGCAGTGCTACTTGGTGTTTTATCCAGCAATGACTACTGAGCTAAAATTGATAGTTAGCATGATTAAGTTTTTATTTTACACCCTCATCACTCCACAATGCTATGTTATGTTAAAGCCTGTATGTAAGACACGTTAGCCACGCATCGACAGTGGTCATAATTAATTGAAACCTAGCCCTCCGCAGGGCTAACGTTACGTGAGCTAGTAGCGACAGTAACGGTAATCTTATTTATTAGCGCTTAGCGCTCTTTATTAGCGCTTAGCGCTCTACTGCTTTAAGATGGCGGCTGTTTACTAACGCTGCCCAGACGCGGCCGAGTCTGTCATTTCGCATCTAGTTCAACATACATGTGATCTCTATGAGACGCATCAGAAGCTACCTGTACCAACGTAGCATCGTGCAGGCTAGTATTTAGCAACGTCGGCGTCGTTTGTGGCGGCTGTCGGCTGCAGTAAGTTTTTTTTTTTTTTTTTCCCCTTCTTCCTCTCCGCACGTGACAGCGCGTTGTCCCGCATTAAAAGTAGTCCGAGCAAAACGTGATGCTTAAAGCTGTCAAAATAAACGATTACTCGAGGTGAATAAAATTACTCGGATCAGTTTTTAAACTCGAGTTAATCGAGTTGCTCGAGTACTCGTTTCAGCTCTAGTTCTGTGTACTCATCAGGACATTAGTGGAGCATGTATGAAAAAAATCCAGTAGCCAGAAGACCCAGAAGACGTAAACCTTTTGCGCCCCGTGCAACTCTCTGCCGCCCCTGTAAATAGTATCATTGTCTATCGAACAATTACTATTAAAAGTACACCTCTGCCTAACATTTTGTCCTTTTAAATATTAAAGCCAAAAAAAGTAATATAGATCAACTTACAATAAAGTACAGTATAACTGTATTAACATTACAAAAATCAAATTGCCTTAAGTGATTTTTGACCATTTGATAATGAAAAATAACATTTAATAAAATCAATAAAAAAATATATATATTCAAATTGGACAATGTTCCAAACAACTTGACTGAAAAAACAAAAATTAATAGAACAAAAACGACTACGTCATTGGACAAAGAGACCATTTTTATTTTTGCTGCAGGCAGCATCAGCTCCTTTGCTTTGGTGTGGGGTTATTTTGCACAGAGCAACTTGGTATGCCACCTTATATGATGCTAACAGTGCTCGCTGGCAAAGCGGGACGATTGTTGGTAATGTTAGGCACATTTTCGCTGAAAAAAAATCAAGCAGCTTATCAATGTGATCGGGATCTAATGTCTTTAAAGGGTATGACAACACCTGGGGAAATGCTAATATTCCATCATTTATCCATCAACGCATGCCTTTTGAATTCATATCATGCCACTTCGTGTAATTACACACATCGCAACACCAAGAAAATGATAGAAATTAGGTCGATTGTCAAGCTAAAAGGACCCGCCCCCGAGATGCCGGAAATCTAGCATATTGTGTGCGTGACGTCACTATAGGGAAACAACCGGCTCAGTGCTTAGTAGTGAATGGCGGCGATGATGGCGGACAATTTTGTTTCTATTTGCAGCGACGAATCCGACGTAACGAACATTCTTCTAATGGTGACGAGGAGAGTTCTGAACCTTTCTTTGGTGTTTTGGGTTATCAATTTGAGCCCAAACGAAAGCCAATGCAGCCTAATGAAAGGATCATTGAGGGGAGCAATCACACTGATGAAACACCGGCGGCAACAGAATCACCGAATGGTTTGTTTTGCATTTCTTTTTGTGAAGCTGATACACCGTGACCACAAAATAAAGTAATGTATAGAATAATTATCATTTAATATGCTATCATCGGTTTCGCTCTGCCAACCGACACAAATATGAATGAGATTAGAGGATTTGATCTATACATTTTACGAGCGATAATTTATACATGTGTCCAGTCCTATATCCAATGCGTGATATGTTTTTTATTATATAAGAGTACTCACTCTGGCCATTTCCTTCCTTTGCTTTGCCTGGGGTGGTGAGGTGGTCTCATCAGAGCCAGTCATCGTCCTCTTTCACCGGGCACCGCATCTGCTTCCAGCAGCAATTTCTTAGCAAAACCTGATTTCATTTGTCCATAGTTCGTATAGCTTTCAGGTGTAAAATGCGCACCACACAAAACCGTGCCGGAGGCTGGGTCTGCAAAATTAGCCCTCTTAGCACTGACGAACTTTACTCATTGTCTGCGTAGTCCAGTTCTTTTTCTCACGTTCGGGAACTCATGGGCACTACATTGTGACAAATGGCTATTTGTAAACCACATAGCATGACAGGTTTGAACCATTTTAGTGATTTTATGATAAAACACGAACGCAACTCTCTCGTCGATAAACAACGATGGCACCTGCCTCGACCTTTTGTTTCCTTGTTATGACGTCTCCGCCCCATTCGACTGTTTCCGGAACACTTTCGGAAATGTTCGTCATTTTCCATCTATTTTCGATAATTGCTCATTAATGTGATTGATTTTTTTGTTAACTTTATCAATATTTGTTATCTTGGCACATAACAGTTCTATTGATGTCTCACACCCCCTTTGCGTTTTCATACCCTTTAAGTGACATCTTAATTCCTCAAGCTGTCCGTTGCAACCATTTTTAGACAGTAAACATAGTCTTCCCTCGTCTCCAACTGTTTTAAAAGTAAAGCGAAAAGCCAAACGCGAGATACGCTTCGTCATATTTCCTCGTCTTAGCTCTTCATATCTCCAGCGCTCATTACTGTGTGCTTGTTTGGTTCAAAAATACTGTGCACCCTCTAAAAATTAGAGTGCCAATGCCACCCACTGAATGAAATTGTAAATTGTAATACGGCAAAAAAGTACAGTGGGGCAAATAAGTATTTAGTCAACCACTAATGGTGCAAGTTCTCCTACTTGAAAAGATTAGAGAGGCCTGTAATTGTCAACATGGGTTAACCTCAATCATGAGAAACAGAATGTGGAAAAATAAAAACAGAAAATCACTTTGTTTGATTTTTAAAGAATTTATTTCCAAATTAGAGTGGAAAATAAGTATTTGGTCACCTACAAACAAGCAAGATTTCTGGCTGTCAAAGACATCTAACTTCTTCTAACGAGGTCAAACGAGGCTCCACTCGTTACCTGTATTCATGGCACCTGTTTTAACTCATTATCGGTATAAAAGAAACCTGTCCACAACCTCAGTCAGTCACACTCCAAACTCCACTATGGCTAAGACCAAAGAGCTGTCGAAGGACACCAGAGACAAAATTGTAGACGTGCACCTGGCTGGGAAGACTGAATCTGCAATAGGTAAAACGCTTGCTGTAAAGAAATCAACTGTGGGAGCAATTATTAGAAAATGAAAGACACACAAGACACTTGATAATCTCACTTGATCTGGGGCTCCATGCAAGATCTCACCCCGTGGCATCAAAATGATAACAAGAACGGTGAGCAAAAATCCCAGAACCACACAGGGGGACCTAGTGAATGACCTACAGAGAGCTGGGACCACAGTAACAAAGGCTACTATCAGTAACACATTGCGCCGCCAGGGACTCAAATCCTATACTGCCAGATGTGTCCCCCTGCTGAAGCCAGTACACGTCCAGGCCCATCTGCGGTTCGCTCGAGAACATTTGGATGATCCAGAAGAGGACTGGGAGAATGTGTTATGGTCAGAGGAAACCAAACAGAACTTTTTAATAGAAACACAGTTTCTTGTGTTTGGAGGAGAAAGAATACTGAATTGCATCCGAAGAACACCATACCCACTGTGAAGCATGGGGGTGGAAACATCATGCTTTGGGGCTGTTTTTCTGCAAAGGGACCGGGACGACTGATCTGTGTAAACGAAAGAATGAATGGGGCCATGTATCGAGAGATTTTGAGTAAAAATCTCCTTCCATCAGCAAGGGCATTGAAGATGAGACATGGCTGGGTCTTTCAGCATGACAATAATCCCAAACACACAGCCAGGCCAACAAAGGAGTGGCTTCGTAAGAAGCATTTCAAGGTCCTGGAGTGGCCTAGCCAGTCTCCAGATCTCAACCCCATCGAAAATCTGTGGAGGGAGTTGAAAGTCCGTGTTGCCCAACGACAGCCCCAAAACATCACTGCTCTAGAGGAGATCTGCATGGAGGAATGGGCCAAAATACCAGCAATAGTGTGTGAAAAGCTTGTGAAGAGTTACAGAAAATGTTTGGCCTCCGTTATCGCCAACAAATGGTACATAACAAAGTACTGAGATGAACTTTTGGTATTGACCAAATAGTTATTTTCCACCATGATTTGCAAATAAATTCTTTAAAAATCAAACAATGTGATTTTCTGTTTTTTTTTTTTCCACATTCTGTTTCTCGTGATTGAGGTTAACCCATGTTGACAATTACAGGCCTCTCTAATATTTTCAAGTGGGAGAACTTGCACAATTAGTGGTTGACTAAATACTTATTTGCCCCACTGTATGTTACCTGAGGTCACATGCGCCACCGTCGGCATCGCTCTACTATTTGAGGATTACTGCTTTAATATAAGAGATGAGTGCTTGAAACTTTTGCATCTAGTTATGATAAACATGCTAAACAAACGTGATGTCATGGTTCACTGCAACTTAAGTACACAAAAGACTTAAAAAGGTTGACCAAATAATAGAGCAATGCTAAGATTTGTTGTAAACAAATAGACTGGCGACGACTACTTTGATTACCCAACATTTTTCCCTATCAGTCATTTATTTCCTTCCCTCTGTGGGACCCCGATTAGACAGTTTACTCCACCTCTTTTTACACTTATAGTTTACAGCAATGTTGATTTAGGATGGGAGTCCAGATTAGCTTCTGATAACATTCATTTAAAACCTTGGGTGCATGCTGGATCATCGCCAAATGGGACGAGCCTACTTAGCGGTTAGCTATTAGCGCTCGAGAGTCTACTACTACAGTCTTGCGGAAGAAGATTACGTGCTATTTATGATTTAAGATAAAACAGGAAGGGGATTGAAGCGCATTACAGTCGGTGTAAAGGCTAAAACTAGCAGCCACCTAAAACATTGCATTACATAGGCCTAGGTTTTGTGGAATTTTATGTATGTATGTATGAAAATTATGCTGTTACTTACCAATTTAGGCTTGGTCCTCAATTAGCAAACACACCTGCTTTTTTATTATTTCTTTATTAGGTCTTACAATATACAGCGCTTACTTGTTCCAGTCTCATCTCCTGGATGTCTTTAAATGAACAAGAATGTAATAGCACACTCATAGCACAACAATCACAGCAAGGAAGTCGCATTTCATTAGCATGTAAAAAAGCCGCAACGGGGTTTGTACAGCTGGTTTGCTGCACTTTTGTTGTAGTGATGACGACGGTTATGTTTCAGAATGATGTGGGTGGCCTGAGAAGTCTGACTAACAAATGGACCACCTTCCTGAAGGCCAGACTTGTGTGCTCCATACCTGGACCGGAAGGAGTGGATACGCACTTTGATGAGCTACGTATGTCACTCAAATATGTGGAAAAATATTTCACAGAACTTACTGTTAGAGTCCCATCTTGCATCATAAAAAAAACAAAAAACAAAAAACGGTTCAACTTTTTTGTCCCCATTCTAGTGATGAACAGTAAAACATCATCAACAACATTGTTTGTCTTTGGTAGTGAACGTTAAGTCTTCCAAAAAAATGTATGAATACATCTTTGGCAATGAATGAGTTAAGTTATTTTTCTTAATTGACACTCATGATCTTTAACCTTCCATTGGGCAAGTGACTTTTGAGTGAATTTTTGGTCCTTAAAAAAATGGAAATATCAGCAATTTATATTTATTTTATCTATACCGATCTACTAAAGGGAAATAGACAGAAATAAAATAAATTTAAGCAATCTGGTATGCTCCAGAAACGATCTGTGCTAGCTTAAATGCTACATAATGCTAATATTTACCAGAAACTATGTGGAAATGCTAATATTTACCAGAAACTATGTGGAAATGCTAATGTTTACCAGAAACTATCTGGTAATGCTAATGTTTACCAGAAGCTATCTGGTACCAGAAGCTATCTGGTAAACATTAGCATTATATAGCATTTAAGCTTGAGCAGATTGTTTGTGGAACTAGCGCAGATTGTTTCTCGAGCTCACCAGATTGCTTAAATTAATTTTATGCTACATAATGCTAATGTTTACCAGATAGTTTCTGGTAAACATTAGCATTATACAGCATTTAAGCTATCGGACTTTTGCTATGCAAGTTAGCCACTTGTTGCAATATTTGTTGCAATTGGCTAACTTGTGTAGCAAAAGCCTGCTAGCTTAAATGCTATATAATGCGAAGGTTTAAAACAACGGAGTACCGCTAGCAACACATCACTTTTGCTCATTAATATTCATGACCTTTGCAATTGTTGCTAGGCTGGCCAACCCGCCGTTTGTTCCTAATAGTAAATGCATGGAATTAGTGTACGAACGAAATGTTTACTGAGCTAAACTTACTAATTCTGTCCGAAAATGATGTCCCTGGTACCAAATTCACTGGTAAAGATGAGGAAGAACATACAAATGTTCTTATGTGTTAAATGTTAAAGAGATGGCTTGAGTGTCGAGGGCTGAAAAACACGGGAAAAAGAGCTGACCTTATCCAGAGGTTGCTTTTTTATTGACACCTTTTTCTTGTGTGCATTGCCTTTCGCCACTGACAATGACATTATCCTGTTTCAACAATCTGTCCTTTACCACCACATGCCCTGTCTTTCTTATACATAATATCCTCTGGTTGTTTTACGTCTCTGACCGTTCTTGGGGGTCATTTACATGGCTATTTTTGTGTAGCGATCGCAAATGCTACTCAGTGACAGCCAACAAACACTTTAAATTTTTTCATTAATAACAAATTTTAATGCTATAATTATTTTGCACTACTCTTTTTTGCTCTATTTTTTTTTTTAACAACAGAAAAGGTAACAACAGTAGCAGTCAGATTCCATTTAAATATTTTTCGGTTAATTCAATGTCAGACAGAAGCACCACGGCAAAATGCCACGCTAAAAAATAAGGTAAAATATCAAAATGGCTTACCTCTTCATCAACAAAATGTTTACTGCATATGAAAGTGAATGGCTTCACCTTGCAGGCGTTGAGCTGGTCTTTTGATATCCGCACAAGTTAATCCATTCTTCACATTTTTTCCCTCTGAGTTTCTGGCTTCGGGAAACGTATAAAGAACAAATCATTCATACGTCATGATGTCTACAGTCCTTTCTACAAGTTCCATAGCAGCAGTGTTTACTCGGCATGTTCTTTTTTGAAAGAAAAAGTGTCTATGTTGACCCATTTCCGGGTTAAGAGGGCGACGTACGGTCTAAAAATAGCATTCGTGTGGTACGCTATTGGCTAACTTGCATAGCAAAAGTCCGCTACCTTAAATGCTATATAATGCTAATGTGTATCAGATTGTTTCTGGTGCACACTAGAAAAAATTCTTCCAGATTGCTTAAATTTATTTTATTTCTGTCGATGTCGCTCTAGGGGCTCTTTAGATATATCGTTATTGTATTTTTTTTTTTTAAATAAATAAATTTATTACATTAAAAATGCTTTTCACATTGGGTTGCGACAAGGATAAGGGAGGGAGAGAGGAAGCAACATAGAACATAAAATTGAATACATAGACGACACGGGGGCTACATGGTCAAGAACTAAGAAACACAATTACTCCAACAGACATCTAGCACTGTAAATGGCAGCCAATGAGTTAAATGAGTACCCTATAAGGGTAAGAAAAAATTAAAAACACGTAAATAAATCATAAATACATACATTAAATAATAATTTGTGTATGAAAGGATTAAACTAAAAATGTTTTGGAAACTAGTGTTTCGTAACACAATTTTCACCCCGTTAACAAGCCTTCGAAATGTTATAAAAGCATTTATAAGACAAGAGGCCCTTTCGGAGCTCTTAATTTATCGGAATCCAATATACATTCCTCAGAGAGGAATAAAGTAGTTCAAATTGCATTGAGCTTGACTTTTTAATATAATCTAATAGATTGCCTTAGTGCTATTGGTGTGATAATATCACGGTTATGAAAGCAGTAAATTTCAGGGAGCTGCCTGACTTAAACACAAATAAGATCCACAGTAGTAAAATGAAATACTGTACGTATTAGTCTTTCGCGAGCAACTTTACAGCATCTTAGTTAACACAGTGCGTCTTTCTTTTAGAGGACATTTTTATGCTTCCTACAAGGGATCCCAAGAACCCAACTGTGTATGCGGTCTTCACAACCTCCAGGTTGGTTCATCAATCACCCACACCACGTTTGTGAAGAAGCTCATGCTGAGAAAAACAGCAACTTGTCACATATAACTTTAAACAGTGTTGAAAACGTTTTTTGTACATTTTTAACAGTATTTGTCAATTTAGAAGCATTTTCAGTAGTTAAATTCAAACAGTAAGTGTTACATCTAAAGCTTAAATCATAGACTTCATAACCTATTGACATGACATGGGAAACGGGCCCGATTTGTAGGGGGCCTGCAGTATTTTCAAAAACTTCCAATTCAAATATTTTCAAAACCAAAGCTGCTACCGACCTAAAACCAAAACAGGCACCTACCTTAGCCATAAATGAGTCTCCATGAGCAGCGGCATCAGAAAATTCAAAGTCGTTCCCTTATAAAATCACGATATAAGTATAACACAACTTAAAGTCTCAGATTTTACACTAGATGCACAAAAATCACCAAATGCAGAGATAATCACATATATTTTCAGGATCAATACCAAATTTAACATATCATATTTTTACTGCAAGTTTTCAACAGCTAATAAATCACTCAGTTTAACATCAGAAACTTAATACTTGAGGAAAACATGCAGAATACATTATAAATAATATGTAAATAGATTATTATTAAATTCTATATTCAATCACAACTTGTTATAGAATAGAACAACCTTTTATAATCATTATACACTATATTGTGGTGACCCTTTGTTGTTTGACATAATTCACTTACTTACTTATGTGTCAATTTGGCCGAGCACGTTACCGGCTACGTCACAGTCACGTGACACAGACACTTAAGAGCCGTGCGCGTTCCGGCTGAGTTGAGAGTTCGGAGAGAGCAGCAGAGTTACAGCGGCTGGACACAGCAATTCGAGCTAACAAGACACTTAACATTGCATACCGCCACAATATACTGTTAGCGAATGAGGCTAGCGGCCACCTAACGTAAACAGAGCTTTTCTGGTGAAAATTCTTGTGAATAAATACGTAAATCCCCGAATTCTTCATAGATATGGGCATAAAACAGTCTCTATTCTTGGTTAAAAGCAAAGAAAACTGTGCAGTTAGCGTTTATTTTACATATATTGACCAAGTTCAATGCTACTATGTTAGTGAATGTGGCTAGCGGCCGCCTGGCGTAAAAGGAGCTTTTCTGGTGAAAATTCTTGTGAATAGAGACATAAATCCCTGAATTCTTCATAGATATAAATGTAAAACAGTCTCGATTCTTGGTAAAAAGCAAAGAAAACAGTGCAGTTAGCGTTTATTTTACGTATATTGTCGAAGTACAATGCTACTCTGTTAGTCAATGAGGCTAGCGGCCGCCTGACGTAAACGGAGCTTTTCTGGCGAAAATTCTTGTGAATAAATGCCTAATTCCCCGAATTCTTCATAGATTATGGACGTAAAACAGTCTCGATTCTTGGTAAAAAGCAAAGAAAACCGTGCAGTTAGCGTTTATTTTACGTACATTGTCGAAGTACAATGATACCCTTTTAGCGAATGAGGCTAGCGGCAGCCTGGCATGAACAGAGCTTTTCTGGCGAAAATTCTTGTGAGTGTGTGTGTGTTAAGTCCCTCAATTCTATATAGATATGGATGTAAAACAGTCTCGGTTCTTGGTTAAAAGCAAAGAAAACCGTGCAGTTAGCGTTTATTTTACATATATTGACCAAGTTCAATGCTACTATGTTAGCAAATGTGTCTAGTGGCCGCCTGGCGTTAAAGGAGCTTTTCTGGTGAAAATTCTTGTGAATAGAGGCATAAATCCCTGAATTCTTCATAGACATGGACGTAAAACAGTCTCAATTCTTGGTAAAAAGCAAAGAAAACCATACAGTTAGCGTTTATTTTACGTATATTGTCAAAGTATAATGCTACTCTGTTAGCCAATTAGGCTAGCGGCCGCCTGATGTAAACAGAGCTTTTCTGGCGAAAATTCTTGTGAATAAATGCCTAAATCCCCGAATTCTTCATAGATATGGATGTAAAACAGTCTCGATTCTTGGTAAAAAGCAAAGAAAACTGTGCAGTTACCGTTTATTTTACGTATATTGTCGAAGTACAGTGCTACTCTGTTAGCAAATGAGGCTAGCGGCCGCCTGACGTAAACTGAAATTTTCTGGTGAACATTCTTGTGAATAAATACGTAAATCTCCGAATTCTTCATAGATATGGGCGTTAAATAGTCTTGATTCTTGGTAAAAAGCAAAGAAAACTGTGCAGTTACCGTTTATATTACGTATGTTGTCACAGTGCTTCTCTGTTAGCGAATGAGGCTAGCGGCCGCCTGGCATGAACAGAGCTTTTCTGGTGAAAATTCTTGTGAGTGTGTGTGTGTTAAGTCCCTTGATTCTTTATAGATATGGATGTAAAACAGTCTCAATTCTTGGTTAAAAGCAAAGAAAACCGTGCAGTAATAATATTTAATAATTTAATAATAATAATATTTTGTCATTTGTACTTATTTTTCTGAATGTATTTTACTTATATCTTTAAAAAAATATTTAAAAAAGAAAGCAAAAGTAAATGTTTACATTAACTTAAATTTTAATATACATCCTATCTTCTTAAGTAGGTAAAATTGAGATTTAGTATGTGAGGAAATGAGGGAAAATAAAAATTAGGAGAAGGAGGTTGGGTTATAGCTTTTTTTTTTTTACGTTTTATTTTACAAATCATTGAAAAAATACAATTTTGAATGAAAATAAATTTTTTAATGCGTTATAGAAATAAGTGTGCCAAAACAGTTTTCTTTGCATTTCAGTAATTTTAGGAGGTTTGACCCCCTCCCCCACAAAAAGAAAAGAAATAAATAAACAAAATTTCTGGCGACCTTAACGTCGGGGAGTTCTGGCAAGAAATTCTAGCCACTTTCACCCCTGACTTGCATATGAATATATTAAAAAACCTCTATTATTGATAGTTTAATAGCTAATATTCACACTAGTATTTAAACATTTCAGCTACAAGTTACAAAATGTGACTGTTTTTTTTTTTTTAGCATGAGCCACTTTACAAACTTAACCCCATTATTATTGTTATTTTAAATATGGGTCTCATTTCCAAAGCTCCATTTTCCGGGGTTCGGCAGTGTGCGTGTACAGCATGGCTGACATTAGGGCGGCGTTCAACGGGCCCTACGCCCACAAGGAAGGGCCGGACCACCGCTGGGTCGAGTATGAGGGGAGGATACCCTATCCACGTCCTGGAATGGTGAATAACTCATATCATAAACAGCTGTAAATTAAAATAACCCCTTTATTACCATTATTTGAACTGTGCAATGGATTGGATGTCTATCACTAGCAATTAAACAAAAGAAAAACTTTTTGTAATAAAACTGTATAACATTTGCTTATATATTGTATATGTCGTTTATTTAGTGCCCTAGTAAAACCTACGATCCTCGCATCAAGACCACCAAAGATTTCCCTGATGAAGTGGTGAGCTTCATCCGCTACCACCCGCTGATGTTCCGCTCCGTTTACCCGCTGAGCGGCCGACCCATTTTCACGCGGGTCCGAGTGGACTACACCCTCACCCAGGTGGTGGTGGACCGAGTTTTAGCAGAAGACGGACAGTATGAGGTCCTATTCCTTGGGACAGGTGAGTTTGGGGTTAGTGACAGTTACTTCTACCACCAGAGGGCAGTAAATCCCAAAGAAGTTATGGGCAGTGTTGTCTCAGAAAACAAATGAAAGGAAGATGTAATATACAGTACTTTAAAATGTAAATTCAGTACCACTAGGGGGAGCCCGCACCTCATTTTGAACGGAGATTATAATGTAATTGTGTCATGAGCGGTTTATAATTTCTATCACAATGAATAGCATTGTTACATTTCTGGATTAAGAACCTCAAAAGGCTTGAATTTTCTTTCACAACAAATGTTGAATCTGTTTAGCGCTTGGATTACAGCTAAAGAGCTTGACATTTCTTCCACAATAAATAGATGATTACATTTCTAAGTACTTGGTTTTGGATCAAGCGGTTAAATAACTTTTGACTTTTTCTTCTCAATTATCGACAACAATACTTTAAATAGCTTCCCATTAATTAAACAAAAACGATCATAAATGCTTAGGGTTTGGATTGTTGACAATATGCTGACATTTCATTCACAACAAATAACAGTGTTTGACTTTTGCAGATGTTGGCACAGTCCTAAAGGTTGTGAGCATTACCAGAGACCAGTGGTCTACTGAGGAAGTTGTGCTTGAAGAGCTTCAAGTGTTTCAGGTTTGATGCCAGAGGAACACACACAACTGACACACTCAGACACTGAAATACAAAATGAATGTGCTATTTTTCCCCCCTTTTTTTCACAGGTTCCCACTCCAGTACTAAGTCTGGAGATTTCTTCTAAGCAGGTTAGACGTCATTTCGCATCTTGATTCTGATTTGCTGAATGTTGATGCCCCAAAATAAAAAAATGTATTTTTTGCTGTACTGGTGGTAGGGAATCTTGGAGAATAGCCCTTTAATGCCTGCAATATGAAGCAATTGTCAGAGAATCACAAAATTTGAAAAATAAGGTCTTATGAAACTTTTTTTTTCAAATTTGTAAAAAAAGAAAAAATATATATGTACGTGTGTGTGTAATAAGCGCTCTAATATCTATAACCCTTGCTAAATCCTGTTTTTTTTTTTGTTTTTGTTTTTCTCATGGAACCTGCAGAGGCATGAGTTGACTTGCATCCATTATTTATTTATTTATTTTGAGGAAAGATATTTCAAAATACAGAATAAGTCTCAAAATCATGAAATTCTAAGTGTATCAAATGTGATACATTTGGCAAGAAAGGGATAGAACAATAACAAAATACTTTAGAAAAATTTTGGTGTCAATTACTATTTTTTCATTTGAGAAGGTGGGAAAATAACATTTAAATCAGAAATACAAACTTTGATTTCATTCATGTATTTATTTTACTAGAGCTGTCAAAATTATCGCATTAACGGGCGGTAATTAATTTTTTTATTTAGTCACGTTAAAATATTTGACGCAATTAACGCACATGCCCCGCTCAAACAGATTAAAATGACAGTACAGTGTAATATCCGCTTGTTACTTGTTTTTTGGTGTTTGGCGCCCTCTGCTGGCACTTGGGTCCAACTGATTTTATGGGTTAGTACCATGAGTGAGAATGGTGTAATTATTGACATCAACAATGGCGAGCTACTAGTTTTTTGATTGAAAATTTTACACATTTTAATAAAACGAAAACAATAAGAGGGGTTTTAATATACAATTTCTATAACTCGTACTAAGATTTATCTTTTAAGAACTACAAGTCTTTCTATCCATGGATTGCTTTAAGAGAATGTTAATGATGTTAATGCCTTCTTGTTTATTTATTGTTATAATAAACAAATACAGTAAAGTACTCATGTACCGTATGTTGAATGTACATATCCGTCTTGTGTCTTATCTTTCCATTCCAACAATAATTTACGGAAAAATATGGCATATTTTATTGATGTTTTGAACTGCGATTAATTACGATTAATTAATTTTAAGCTGTAATTAAAATTTTTAATCTTTTGGCAGCCCTAATTTATTTACATCTCCAGAAATTCTAAAATTGGATAAGGTGTTGAAAATTATAGTTGCACACAGGCACAGTTTTGGAATAATTCCAATTTCAAATTCGGCTTTTAAAGAGCAACTGCCTATTTTGCCGGGAAACTTAAAAAAAAAAAAAAAAATGTGTGCAATTGTGACCTAAATGATCCAAAATGTGATAGCCACATTTGTAGATGCCAGGTCTCAGTTATATGGCAGAAAACACTCAGGTGACTTGAAGTTCTGCTCTGAGCCCACCAATTTGGCTACATTTCAAAATTGTCCAATATGTGTGATACATCATTGGAAAGCTTAAAATCTAAATTTTCTGGGGGAAGAAACATTTTGAACAGGAGGGCATTTTAAAAAATAAATAAATAAATAAACAGCAAAACCCTAACTGGAGGTGAGACCATGAAAGAGCACAAATAAAGACGCCATGATTTTAAGGAGACATTGTCGCGTACTTACCTTGTTTCAATCCAAAAACTGTATGACCGAGTGTCGAGACACAGCTGTGAAAGGCCAAAGCCGGATTTATTTTTACTTTTTTTTTTTTTTTTTTTTTTTTGGGGGGGGGGGGGGGGGGGTGAAACATGGTTGTATAACAAGGGTCGCGATGCAAAAATCGCAGACATCAAGGAGTGGTCGGGATTTTTTTTTCATATATTTACCCTTTTAAAAGTTTTTTTTTTTTTTTTATTTGATCAATTATCATCTAACGTATCGGAGAAATGTCTGCAAAAATGCCATATGCCAAAAAAATGCAGCATGCCAAAATCCTTATTGCCACACACCAAAAAAATACAACATGCCAAAATCCATTTTGCCACATACCAAAATCCATTTTGCCACATACCAAAAAAATGCCACATACCAAAAAATGCCACATGCCCAAATCCATTTCGCCACATACTAACAAAATGCAACATGCCAAAATCCATTTTGTCACATACCAGAGAAAAATGCCACATCTAACAAAAAAAGCCACATACCAAAATCCATTTTGCCATATACCAAAAAAATGCCACATACCTAAATCCATTTTGCCATATACCAAAAAATGCCACATACCGAATCAAAATGCAACATGCCAAAATCCATTTAGCCACATACCAAAGAAAAATGCCGCATACCGACAAAATGCCACATACTAAAATCCATTTTCCCATATACAAAAAAATGCCACACATCAACTCAAAATGTCATATACCAAAAAAATGCAGTATGCCAAAATCCATTTTGCCACATACCAAAGAAAAATGCCGCATACCAACAAAATGCCACATACCAAAATCCATTTTGCCATTTACCAAAAAATGTTTGCCATATACCATAAAAATGCCACATACCAAATAAAAATACCACAGACCAAAAAAATGTAACATGCCAAAATCCATTTTGTCACATACCAGGGAAAATGCCACATACCAAACTCCATTTTGCCACATACCAAAACAATGGAACATTCCAAATAAAAATGCCACATACCAAAAAATTTCAACATGCCAAAATCCATTTTGCCTAATACAAAAAAAAAAACCACATACGAAAAACCATTTTGCCGTATACCAAACAATGCCACATACCAAATCAAAATGCCACATACCAAAATCCATTTGCCACATCCCAAATCAAAATGTCTCATACCAAAAAAAATGCAACATGCCAAAATCCATTTTGCCACATACCAAAGAAAAATGCCGCATACCAACAAAATGCCACATACCAAAATCCATTTTGCCATATACCAAAAAAAATGCCACACACCAAATCAAAATGCCACATACCAAAATCCATTTTGCTACATACCAAAAAAATGCCACATACCAAAAAATGCAGCATGCCAAAATCCATTTTGCCACATACTAAAAAAAAAGCCACATACCAAAATCCATTTTGCCATTTACCAAAAAAGGTTTGCCATATACCAAAAAATGCAGCATGCCAAAGTCCTTTTTGCCACATACCAAAAAAAAAAAAAACAATGCAACATGCCAAAATCCATTTGGCCACATACCAAATAAAAATGCCACATGACAAAAGCCATTTTGAAATAAACCAAAAAAATGCCACATACCAAAATCCATTTTCCCACATACCCAAAAAAAAATGGCACATACCAAAAAAAAAAAAAAAAATGCAACATGCCAAAATCATACCAAAGAAAAATGCCACATACCATAATCCATTTTGACACATACCAGATAAAAATGCCACATGCCAAAAGTCATTTTGTAATATACCAAAAAAAAAAAAAGCCACATGCCAAAAGCCATTTTACCACATACCAAATACCACTTTTCAATCTCGGCCTTGCTGCAAGTTTGAACATTTGTTTTTTCCATTTGTTCTGGCTTATTGAGTTTTTGTCCCCTTTAACATAAATGTGAATGTGTGAAATCTGTATGCTGTCTTTGCTTTTGTAGCAACAGCTGTACGCGGGTTCCAGCGAGGGTCTGGCGCAGCTCTCGCTCAGCAGATGTCATCTGTACGGCCAAGCCTGCGCCGAGTGCTGCCTGGCCCGAGACCCGTATTGCGCCTGGGACGGTCACACGTGCTCCAGATATGTCCCTGCGTCCAAGAGGTGAAGGCTTTCAATGGACAATCAGTCCTTTTTGACACTCTTGGACGTCCATCACCGTCACTGGCAGCGAAGGAGTTAAGATTTTATTTCACTTTTCTTGATCTAGGAGAGCAAGGCGACAAGATATCAAGCATGGAGACCCTGCTAGCCAGTGCTGGGATACAGAGGACAGTACGTAGACTGCATTCCTAAATTGTAGAGTTGTATTGAAGCACACTGGATGACGTTTTTTTTTTCAGGTCTCGGCGTGGGACATGTAGATGAGCGGAATCTCTTCGGCGTGCAGAGCAATTCAACGTTCCTGGAGTGCATCCCCAAATCTCAGCAGGCCCAGATCCGCTGGTTCGTTCGCAGGACTGGATCCGAACATAGGGAGCAGGTAAAAAATGGTTTCAAAGTCACTTTTTACAAGAGGTCTCTAATTCCAGCACAGAACTTCACAGAATTAATGAACCGTCCAAGCATCCAGAAGCGTCGTTTCTCATTTTAGTTGAAGTCTCGTATCTGATTTATTGGCGGTTAGAGTCCTGAATTCCGACACAAATCACATTAAAACAGATCCTAAGGGAAGATTAAAGGAGCTCTTTGACTCGAGACGCCAATCACTTCTCAGAGAGACGAAGCAAAAACTCCCAGTAGGCCGCCGTGTCGTATAATGCAATAAAAGGGAGGAATCGGGAACCTGCGAGTTCCTTAAATACTGTAGAGTTGTCAGTGATTTTCATGAGTCTCTTGGGGCTTTGGGGAGTGTCAAGCTGCAAGGACAAAAGGAAAACTGCAGTTCGTCATTGATTGGAAATTAATAATTAATTAATATAATTAATAATAATAATTAATTAATAATGACCCATTATAGACTTCATAACCTATTGACATGACACGGGAAACGGGGCCTATTCATAGAGGGCCTATTTTCAAAAACTTCAAATATTTTCAAAACCAAACCTGCTACTGACCTAAAACCAAATGACGGACCTACCTAAGCCATATATGAGTCTCCATGAGCAGCGGCATCAAAAAATTCAAAGTTGTTTCTTATGAAACGCCGATTAATTATTTTTTATTTAAGTATAGCACAACATAAAATGGCTATAAAAATCTCAGATTTTACACTAGATGCACATAAAAATCACCAAATGCAGAGGTAATCCCAGGAAGCAGACCAACATTGAAAAGATGTTGAATCAACATTCCGCTGTTGACCATGTATCATTGAATCAACGTCACTTTTGTACCCTCAATTAATGTTGTTTCAACGTTGAAATCCTTATAAAACCTAAACGTCATTTCGACTATTAATAATATTGGAACAACGCTGAATTAATGTTATGTTTTCGACCAAAACGCCCGCTCATCCATAATTCAATGACTTTTCAATCATATTTTCCGGTCAATCATAAATGAACTATTTGTCAACATTAGTCCATCAACTATAAAACAATGTTAACCCAACCATCGCCTGACATACCATAGAACAACGTTGTTTCAACGTCACTTGACGTCGAAAATTTCGATGTCAATCATACTGATGGTTTTCATGGAAAATCAACGTTTATTCAATGTCTGTCTGCTATCTGGGATCACCTATATTTTCAGGATCAATAGCAATATTTAACATATCACATAGGTTTTTGACCAAAATAGCAACTTTTTTTTTTTTTTAATTTACTGAAAGTTTTTAACAGCTAATAAATCACTCAATTTAACATCAGAAACTTAATACTTGAGGAAAACATGTAGAATCAATTATAAGTAATATGTAAACAGATTATTAATACATTTTATATACAATCACAATTTATTATAGAATAGAATAGCCCTTTATAATCATTATACACAACAGTATATACTGTTAGTGAATGAGGCTAGCGGCCGCCTAGCGTAAACAGAGCTTTTCTGGCGAAGATTCTTGTGAATAAATGCTTAAATCCCTGAATTCTTTATAGATATGAACGTAAAACAGTCTCGATTCTTGGTTAAAAGCAAAGAAACCTAGCAGTTAGCGTTTATTTTACGTATATTGACAAAGTACAATGCTACTCTGTTAGCGAATGAGGCTAGCGGCCGCCTGGCATAAACAGAGCTTTTGTGGTGAAAATTCTTGTGAATAAATGCTTAAATCCCTGAATTCTTTATAGATATGGACGTAAAACAGTATTGATTCTTGATTAAAAGATAAGAAACCGTGCAGTTAGCGTTTATTTTATGTATACTGACGAAGTACAATGCTACTCCAGTGCCCTCCATAATTATTGGCACCCCTGAAAAAGATGTGTTTTTTAGCTTCTAATAATTTTTCACACAAAAATACACACGGTCCCAGGCTTAAACTGGGACCGTGTGCTTTGGTCAGATGAGACCAAGATTGAGCTTTTTGGCAACAAACACTCTAAGTGGGTCTGGCGTGCCACAAAAGATGCGCATGCTGAATAGCACCTCATACCCACTGTGAAGTATGGGGGTGGGTCTATGATGCTGTGGAGCTGTTTCGCTTCCAAAGGCCCTGAGAACTTTGTTAGGGTACATGGCATCAGGAATGCTCTGAAATACCAGGACATTTTAAATAAAAAACTGTTGCCCTCTGCCCGAAAGCTGAAGATGGGTCGTCACTGGGTCCTTCAGCAAGACAATGACCCTAAACATATGGCCAAATCTACACAAAAATGGTTCACCAGACACAAAATCAAGCTCCTCCCATGGCCATCTCAGTCCCCAGACCTTGTTTTGTTGGCAAAAGGGGGTTGTACAAAGTATTAACACCAGGGGTGCTAACAATTGTGACACACATTATTTGATATCAAATATTTTTTTCTTTTTGTGGGATTTTTTTCCCAACTAAATGAATGCACTTGTATTGAAGGTTGGATTTTTCTCTTTTTTTCCATTAAGGTCCCATATTATTTGAATAAAAAAAAATATTAGAAGCTAAAAAACACATCTTTTTCAGGGGTGCCAATAATTATGGAGGGCACTGTATGTTAGCAAATGAGGCTAGTGGTGTAAAAGGAAAATTCTTACGAATAAATGCTTAAATCCTCAAATTCTTCATAGATATAGACCTAAAACTGTCTCGATTCTTGGTTAAAAGTAAACTATGAGGCTAGTCAGTTACGAAAATTAGCCGCCTCCATGTGTAAACAAAATTCCTGCGAATAAATGCTTCAATCACGCATGCATGGTACAAAAAATTATAATAATTACCTTGAATCCTCGAACAAATCACTCCTGAGACAATCCTTCCTGTACAACTTTCGTAGTTAAATCCATTCGTAAGTAAATCCAAGCTTAAATCCTACATGAGCGTGTGCCGTCTTCGGCTATTACTAAATGAAGCTTGGCCCCCTCTGATAAGGCGTCGCGCAAAGAATGGCGAAGTGACACGTCAATGGTGACGATGTCTTCAATAATATTACAACCTGTCACATTTTGAATCTTAACTATCTTACAAAACTTGTTCCGAGGTGTGAACATCCCTATTTAAAGTTTGATGCAGCATCGCAAGTTATACAACTTTGTCGCTGTATTCCAACCCTTCCAGCAAAAATAAGCGGGTCGCGACAAAACTTGTGACTTTATTTGTTGTTAACAGGAACTCAAAATAGGGCACTAGATTACAGGGAGACAGTTTCCCTGACAATCATCTTGGAAAATGTTCACCCTAAATTCTAACAGTTATGTCATCTTCTGCTCACAGGTCAGGCTAGACGACCGCGTTATACAAACCGACAGAGGCCTACTTATTAGATCCCTGCACGCGTCCGATGTAGGCGTATACGAGTGCGAAGCCCAGGAGCGCACTCACTTCGCACACACTCTACGCCGGCTCACCCTACAGCTAGTCCCGCACGGACAACTGGAGCGAAAGTCCAAAGCCACCGAGGACCCGACGACTGAGCTACGTCAAGGACGCCGTTACAAAGACTACCTGAGGCTCATGAGCTCCCCCGTGGGGTCCCTGGAAGAGTACTGCGACTCCCTCTGGCTCGAGAAGAGGCCGTCTAAGGCCCGCGGTCGAGCCTTGGGTGCAGGAAAATGGAAACACATGCAGGAAATGAAGAAGAATCGGAACAGGCGGCATCATGGAGAGAAGGAAAGTGTGACTGACAAACTGTAGGGGAGCTAAACGAGAGAAGACTGTAAAAACAGTCGAGACCCAAAAATGGAAAGGTTCACAGTTGAGAAAATATTTAGCCATTTTTGCGGACTCTATATTTTTTTACTCTGGTGTAAAAGGTTCCACAAATACAAAACGTATCAGTTCAGATGGATTTTTTCACGAATTGATTGTATTTATTCAAATGTTGAGATTCCCCAAATAGGTACGGACATTGCTGCATGCCTTGAAGAAGTAGCATCACATGGTGGACAGCAGTACATGCTGAAAATTATGACATTTTCTCACATTTAGTGCCGCATCAGTGTTTAAAATGTGGTTTGAAAATTTTAGTCACATTTTTTGCACGTTTACATTATTTAGCAATTTAAATATTTATTTATAAATGACAATTATTAGACTCAAATGATTAAATCTAGAACTAACTTAAATCTTTAATCTAAATCTTAAATGTAAATCTTACATATATATCTAAAATCTAAATGTTAAACATATTTCCTTAATCTAAATGTTAAATCTAAATCCTAAATCTAAATGTTAATTAAAAATCCTTAATCTAAATGTTAACTCTAAATCTTAAATATAAATCTTAAATATAAGTAAATCTTAAATCTAAATGTTAAATCTAAATCTTAAATGTATATTTTTAATATATATCTTAAATCTAAATCTTAACTATATATCCTAAATGTAAATCTTAAATATAAATCTCAAGTTGAAATCGTAAATGTAAATTTTAAATCTAAATCCTAAATCTTGAAACGGGTGAAACTAAATATTTATGTAATAAGTAAATTCATATGACTGGTGACAGGGAGTAAAAAAATAAATATTTAGTTTCACCCGTTTTAAGATTTAGATTTAAGATATACATTTAACATATATATTTAAGGTTTACGTTTAAATATAAGATTTAAATTTAAGATTTATATTTAGGATTCATATTTAAGATTCAGGATTTAGATTTAACATTTACATTAAGGATTTCAATTTAAGATTTAGATTTAAGATTTAAGAATTAGATTTAAGATTTAGATTCAAGATTTAGATTCAAGATTTAGATTTAAGATTTAGATTAAAAGTGCAAAAAAAAGTGACTCTAACATTTTCACACATTTTAAACACTGTGCTGCGTTAAATGTGAGAAAATGTCGTCATAATTTTCAGCATGTGCTGCTTTACAAACTGTGCCTCATATTCGTCAGTCAATTCCATTGCTGCGAAACCAGAATGTGTGCTTTAGTTGGAAAAGTTGTTTCAGTAGCAAATCAGCATTGTAGAGAACACTAAAACTTTATTGCATTCTTTCAATGGACAACCTCAAGAGCTGCTGATGGAGGTCTTCAGTTAACCTAGTTCAGTGTTTTTCAACCGGTGTGCAATGGCACACTTTTGTCCTGTGAGAGGTCGTCAGGTGTGTTGTGAGAAATTATCAAATATCGTTGTTTTTTTTTTTTACATTGTCAGGCAGAGTTGCAGTTGGAATGAAGGAGTAGGTAGAAGGTTGCGGTTGTGTTTAAGAACTGCTCAGATTTCTAGCCATCAACCACCTCGCTGTTCATGACAATGTGGACCCTAGCATGTCTACTGTCAGGCATGAAAATGGGTCAGGGGTTAAAAAGGTGAGAGGCGATTTTTTTACTAATTTAGCAATGAAATTTTTGATGACGCTTATTAATTCACAAAAACATTTTATAACAACAATAAATCACAAATAAACAATGAGGTCAAATGCTGATAGCATTAACTAGTGCAAAAGAATGAAATGAAAACAGATTCACAACACTGACTTTGCCTTTCCAACATGATTCAAAACAATTCTTAAAAAAAAATTCTATGATATCTTTTAAGTTTTTAAACAAAATAGCAACTTTTTTTTTATTTACTGCAAGTTTTCAACAGCTAATAAATCACTCAATTTAATACCAGAAACATAATACTTGAGGAAAACATTCAGAATCGATTATAAATAATATGTAAAAAAGATTATTAATAAATTGTTTATACAATCACAACTTATAGAATAGAATAGCCCGTTACAATCATGATACACTATATACTGTTAGCGAATGAGGCTAGCGGCCACCTAGCGTAAACAGAGCTTTTCTGGCGAAAATTCTTGTGAATAAATGCTTCAATCCCTGAATTCGTCATAGATATGGACGTAAAACAGTCTCGATTCTTGGTTAAAAGCAAAGAAACCATGCGGTTAACGTTTATTTTACGTATATTGTCGAAGTACAATGCTACTCTGTTAGCGAATGAGGCTAGCGGCTGCCTGGTGTAAGCAGATCTTTTCTGGTGAAAATTCTTGTGAATAAATGCTTCAATCCCTGAATTCGTCATAGATATGGACATAAAACAGTCTTGAATCTTGGTTAAATGCAAAGAAACAGTGCGGTTAGCGTTTATTTTACGTATATTGACAAAGTACAATGCTACTATGTTAGCGAATGAGTCTAGCGGCCGCCTGGCGTAAACAAAGCTTTTGTGGCAAAAAATTATTGTGAATAAATGCTTAAATCCCCTAATTTTGTATAGATATGGACGTAAAACAGTATAGAGTCTTGGTTAAAAGCAAAGAAACTGCAGGTAGCGTTTATTTTACGTATATTGTCAAAGTACAATGCTACTCTGTTCGTGAATGAGGCTAGCGGCCGCCTGGCGTAAACAGATCTTTTCTGGCGAAAATTCTTGTGAATAAATGCTTCAATCCCTGAATTCGTCATAGATATGGACATAAAACAGTCTCGATTCTTGGTTAAAAGCAAAGAAACTGTGCAGTTAGCGTTTATTATACGTATATTATCGAAGGACAATGCTACTCTGTTAGCGAATGAGGCTAGCGGCAGCCTGGCGTAAACAGAGCTTTTCTGGCGAAAAGTCTTTGTGCTTTTGTTGCCTCGTTTGCTTGCTGTTAGCCACATATTATTCAGAATGGACTTGGGTGCAGGCTCGTCTTCTGGCTCCCAATATAAAAAACTTTCCAAAGATGTTTGTTTTTCAGTTATCTTTGCCAACGTGTGGGTTTATTATATCCAGGAACTAATCTAAACTAATCACCTACGTCATTATCGAAGACAAGCGCACATAGATATTAAACAATAGATGCTAGCTGCTAGCTCCAATGGATTTTAATGATGACTTCCTATCCAGTTTTATTACTATAAAAATTGACTACCGTAATTTTCAGACTATAAGGCGCACCTGACTGTAAGCCGCCACGCACAAAATTTGACAAGAAAACAGCATTTGTTCATAGATAAGCCACACTGGACTATAAGCCACAGCTGTCCTCAGTGTAAAATGGGATATTCACAACAACAGATATTAACCGGTAACGCTTTATTTGACGGTGGCGTTATATGACTGTCATAAGACCAAATCAACCACCATGAAGCTTTGAACTAATTGGCTGCAAAGCTTTATTGTTTGAAGAAGCTTCAAATGGCCATCCCTGTTCCCTTGGAGGAGACAGTCAACCTCTTCTGCCACCTGCTGTCAACACTGTTATTGTCCAACATGCCTCCTAGCATGCATTGCAGCACTCCAGATGTAAATAAATCAAAAATTCATGGTCTGTGCTAATTATTTATTAAGTTTGTGTTTGAGTTGTTTCATTAATTGCTAGTTATGGTATTTGGTAACACTGTATTTGACAGTGGTGCCATAAGACTGTCACTAGACAATCATAAATATGTCATGACACTGTCATGAGGATAGGCGTTACGCAAAGAATGACGAAGTCACACGTCAATAGTAATGAAGTCTATTGGAGTACTAACAAATAACACGCTGGTGCTGCGCGTCATGTACTCTTAAAGATTTTGTTTCCAACCGCTGGTCGCCCTACCCAAGATGGCCGCCAGCTATGCACGCCACCGTAAATAATGCAGTGCTTGTCGCTCTTCCCTAGACAATAATCATATTCTTCTGTGTAGTTCAATAATTTTATCACTTGTATATGTCCAATTAATTTGAAGTGGAAGTCTGATATCGGAATCTGCATTGGACATCAGGAAAAAAATGGTATTGGTGCAACACTAATAATGATCCAAATTTGAAAAATTAATTATATAATATTTCTCAGTTTGTATTGGTTTTATGCATGAGCAGAGGTGGGTAGCATAGCCAAAAATTTTACTTAAGTAAGAATAGCGTTACTTTAAAATAATATTACCCAACTAAAAGCAGTCATCCCAAAAATGTACTCAAGTAAAAGTAAAAAAGTATTCTGTGAAAAGTATACTCATTGTAAGCAGTTACTCATTACTTGTCCTTTTTTTTTTTTTTTAATTAAACAATGGTATATTTTTTCCTTAGCACAATGTCATCTATATGCACTGTTATTATTAAACGGTACTATAATCTATTATATGACCTTTTTAAGGCCAAAAAACCCACAAAAATCATCTATTTTCAACTGTAAATATCTACAGAAATGAAACATCACATTAAATTGATTTAAAACGATCCCAACTCCAGTTTTCTAATGTCTATCAGTGCCAAATACAAACTGGGAAAGAGGTTGAAGTTTGAGTAAGGTTGACGGCAGCGCTATAGCTGAAATAGTTTATATTTTACAGCACTTTAAAGACAACACGTGATTGAACATGCCAGCATGATCATAGGACTTTTGACTGCATGTGACTGAGTAATGAGGGGCACTAGACCAATTAACAGGTCGGCAAGTCACCATCGTAATAATATATATCAGCACTGTCATAGAATAATTCCCTTGGTCATTTTTTGCCCGAATTTTCAAAATTGTTCGTAAATAAAAAAGAATAATTTAAAAAAAAATCAATTGGTTCATTTTTTGTTTCCTGTAAAAGCTGAAAAGACAAGCAGTGCTTTAAAGACATACTATGATTAATCACACCGGCGTGATCATAGGACTTCCAACTGCGAGCTTGTGTGTGATTATGTGACTGAGTAATGAGGGGCTTTAGACTATTTAACAGGTTGACAAGTCAACATCGTAATAATATACATCAACACTCTAAGAGAACAACTGCCTAGGTAATTTTTTACCTGAATTTTCAAAATTGTTTGTAAATTTTAAAAAAATCATCAAATAAATCATCAAATGGTTGATTTTTTTACTTCCTGTAAAAGCTGAAAAGACAAACGATGCTTTATAGACGTACTGTGATTAATCACACCGGTGTGATCATAGGACTTCCAACTGCAAACTTGTGTGTGGTCACGTGACTGCGTAATGAGGGACACTGGACCAATTGACAGGTCGACAAGTCAACATCATAATAATATATATCAACAGTCTCATAGAAAAATTGACTTGGTATTTTTTTTTTACCAGATTTTTTAAAATTGTCCGTAAATTAAAAAAACAAAAAATCCCCCAAAAATTATCAAATGGTTAAAATTTTGCTTCCTGTAAAAGCTGAAAAGACAAACGGTGCTTTAAAGACATACCATGATTAATCACACCGGTGTGATAATAGGACTTCCAACTGCAAGCTTGTTTGTGGTCATGTGACTGTATTGTTACATCTGATTGGTATAAAGGAGTCATGTGGTTATTTTTGCGCCACTCCGCTGGTGAAGCCACTGTTGGCATCTCTGGCAAAAATTTAATTGTAAAATCTAATATGTAGAATGAAGAGGTAAAATAACCACAATAGCTTAGCCCAAAGTAGCGGAATAAGAATCGCGTTTCTTCTTCACAAATCTAATCAAGTAAAAGTAAAGCACTCAAGTATATGTAATGGAGTAAACGTTTTAAACATAAACATTACTACCCACCTCTGTATATGATTTGCATGTTTTTAAATGAAACTCCTGAAATAAATGGCATTTTAAACAATATTCAAATTCACTGAGATGTACCTGTACACACATGTAGTCAAATTAATGCTTTCTCAATAGACACGTAGGCTCTGATGTCAACCAATATTATATTTTTGTACTGTCACGTTTTGTTTTTGTTGAAACTATTTAAATAAATGTCTTGCGTGTGTAAAATGTGAAGGTCCTTGTCATTTGTAAATAAATGGACGAGGTGTGCGCTTTCTATAGCATGGCGGCTTGAGAATTGGTGCGTTGGACTTTTTTCCAGGTGTCCCGATATAGCAAAGCAGGTCCCCGGATACTATATATCGGGATGATTCAGAACCAGCTGCTCTCTTGTTTACTTTTAAAAAATGAGCAAGAGAAAAGTTGCTGTATACAGTGGGGTAAATAAGTATTTAGTCAACCACCAATTGTGCAAGTTCTCCTACTTGAAAAGATTAGAGGGGCCTGTAATTGTCAACATGGGTAAACCTCAACCATGAGAGACAGAATGTGGAAAAAAAAACAGAAAATCACATCCTTGATTTTTAAAGAATTTATTTCCAAATTAGAGGGGAAAATAAGTATTTGGTCACCTAAAAACAAGGAAGATTTCTGGCTGTCAAAGAGGTCCAACTTCTTCTAACGAGGTCTAACGAGGCTCCACTCGTTACCTGTAATAATGGCACCTGTTTTAACTCATTATTGGTATAAAAGACACCTGTCCACAACCTCAGTCAGTCACACTCCAAACCCCACTATGGCCAAGACCAAAGAGCTGTCAAAGGACACCAGAGACAAAACTGTAGACCTGCACCAGGCTGGGAAGACTGAATCTGCAATAGGTAAAACGCTTGGTGTAAAGAAATCAACTGTGTGAGCAATTATTAGAAAATACAAGACACCTGATAATCTGCCTCGTTCTGGGGCTCCATGCAAGATCTCACCACGTGGCGTCACAATAACATGAACGGTGAGCAATAATCCCAGAACCACACGGGGGGACCTAGTGAATGACCTACAGAGAGCTGGGACCACAGTAACAAAGGGTACTATCAGTAACACAATGCGCCGCCAGAGACTCAAATCCTGCACTGCCAGACGTGTCCCCCTGCTGAAGCCAGTATACATCCAGGCCCGTCTGTGGTTCGCTAGAGAGCATTTGGATGATCCAGAAGAGGACTGGGAGAATGTGTTATGGTCATATGAAACCAAAATACCAAAATACAAGAACTTTTTGGTAGTAACACAGGTTCTCGTGGATGGAAGGGCGTTGAAGATGAGACATGGCTGGGTCTTTGAGCATGACAATGATCCCAAACACACAGCCAGGGCAACAAAGAAGTGGCTTCGTAAGAAGCATTTCAAGGTCCTGGAGTGGCCTAGCCAGTCTCCAGATCTCAACCCCATAGAAAATCTGTGGAGGGAGTTGAAAGTCCGTGTTGCCCAACGACAGCCCCAAAACATCACTGCTCTAGAGGAGATCTGCATGGAGGAATGGGCCAAAATACCAGCAATAGTGTGTGAAAAGCTTGTGAAGAGTTACAGAAAATGTTTCGCCTCCGTTATTGCCAAAGGGTACATAACCAGTGTTGGGCACGTTACTTTGAAAAAGTAATTAGTTACATTACTCACTATTTCTTCCAAAATGTAACTGAGTTAGTAACTGAATTACTCTATAGTAAAAGTAACTAGTTACCAGTGAAAATAACCATTTCCGTTACTTTAAAAAGAACTTGTTGTATGTCAAAGAATTTGAAATTTTGTGAGCAGTATTCGAGTCAGTGGAATAGAGAAGAACAGACAGGTAGTTAACTTGCTAGGTGCTTCAGCAGATTTGAATTGCTTACCACAGAGGTCGACAAAAGCTTTGCCCCGGGACATAAATTGCACATTACATGCAGGTTCTTTCCTTTAATTTCGACAAACTTGAAATAGTGTCTATATCTCCACCTCTTAAAGTACAATTTTTCTTCTGAATGCTCTGCCATCCCGACCCTGTGCATCTGTTTTGCGTGTGTGTGTTTGCCGCACGCGCTGTTCCGGTTTGCTTGTGAAATCACCAGCTCTGATTGGCTTACCACGACACATGACTCTAACCCTCAGCCAATCACAATCACTTCCATCGCATCTCTTGAGGGTCTGCATTTAGGTAGGCTAGTTTCCCGACAATTCACGTCACCTTCAAAGCGTCTGCCGTCCTCAAGATGGAAGCAGAATTATTGCTGGCTGACAGTGGGAGATGGGAACGAGGCTAGCATCAAGTGTAGCAAACACAGAAACGTTACCAAACTTTGGAAAGCATTGTCTTATTGAATGAGCAGGGACAAACAGCTTGGAGTCAGAAGTACGTGCGCTATTCTCGAACCTGAACGCACCCCAAGTCTTGGACGACAAATCAACAGAGCAGAGAGTCGACTCGACACGGCTGGTAGGTTCTTCAATTTATTCAGAGTAAGTAACGCACCGCTTTTGACCGTCAGTAACGGTAACGGCGTTGTAACGGCGGAAAAAGTAATTAGTTAGATTACCCCGTTACTGAAAAAATAACGCCGTTACGTAACACTGTACATTACAAAGTATTGAGATGAACTTTTGGTAGTGACCAAATACTTATTTTTTATTTTATCATACTTATTTTTATTATTAAAGTCTTTAAAAATTAAACAATGTGATTTTCTGGGGTTTTTTCCACATTCTGTCTCTCATGGTTGAGGTTTACCCATGTTGACAATTCCAGGCCTCTCTAATATTTTCAAGTGGGAGAACTTGCACAATTAGTGGTTGACTAAATACTTATTTGCCCCTCTGTATGTGAAAGCATGTGATCGCATCGAGACTTCGAGTAAACTGATAAGCATCTTCACGTGTTATACAAACGTAAATAGTATGGAGTCGGCAGTGTGCGTGTACAGCATGGCTGACATTAGGGCGGCGTTCAACGGGCCCTATGCCCACAATGAGGGGAGGATACCCTATCCACGTCCTGGAATGGTGAATAACTCATATCATAAACAGCTGTAAATTAAAATAACGCATTTATTACCATTGACGGTTATAGACGTCCAGTACATTTGAACTTGGATTGGATGTCTATCACAAGCAATTAAACAACAAAGTAATAAAACTGAATAACATTTGATTATATACAGTGCATTGCAAACGTATTCGGCCCCCTTGAATCTTGCAACCTTTCGCCACATTTCAGGCTTCAAACATAAAGATATGAAATTTAATTTTTTTGTCAAGAATCAACAACAAGTGGGACACAATCATGAAGTGGAACAAAATTTATTGGATAATTTAAACTTTTTTAACAAATAAAAAACTGAAAAGTGGGGCGTGCAATATTATTCGGCCCCTTTACTTTCAGTGCAGCAAACTCACTCCAGAAGTTCAGTGAGGATCTCTGAATGATCCAATGTTGTCCTAAATGACCGATGATGATAAATAGAATCCACCTGTGTGTAATCAAGTCTCCGTATGAATGCACCTGCTCTGTGATAGTCTCAGGGTTCTGTTTAAAGTACAGAGAGCATTATGAAAACCAAGGAACCAGGCAGGTCCGAGATACTGATGTGGAGAGGTTTAAAGCCGGATTTGGATACAAAAAGTTTTCCCAAGCTTTAAACATCTCAAGGAGCACTGTGCAAGCCATCATATTGAAATGGAAGGCGCATCAGACCACTGCAAATCTACCAAGACCCGGCCGTCCTTCCAAACTTTCTTCTCAAACAAGGAGAAAACTGATCAGAGATGCAGCCAAGAGGCCCATGATCACTCTGGAGAACTGCAGAGATCTACAGCTGAGGTGGGAGAGTCTGTCCATAGGACAACAATCAGTCGTACACTGCACAAATCTGGCCTTTATGGAAGAGTGGCAAGAAGAAAGCCATTTCTCAAAGATATCCATAAAAAGTCTCGTTTAAAGTTTGCCACAAGCCACCTGGGAGACACACCAAACATGTGGAAGAAGGTGCTCTGGTCAGATGAAACCAAAATTGAACTTTTTGGCCACAATGCAAAACGATATGTTTGGCGTAAAAGCAACACAGCTCATCACCCTGAACACACCATCCCCACTGTCAAACATGGTGGTGGCAGCATCATGGTTTGGGCCTGCTTTTCTTCAGCAGGGACAGGGAAGATGGTTAAAATTGACGGGAAGATGGATGCAGCCAAATACAGGAACATTCTGGAAGAAAACCTGTTGGTATCTGCACAAGACCTGAGACTGGGACGGAGATTTATCTTCCAACAGGACAATGATCCAAAACATAAGGCAAGGCAAGGCAAGGCAAATTTATTTATACAGCACAATTCAACACAAGGCAATTCAAAGTGCTTTACATCACATGAAGACCATAAAAATCACATTTAAATCAACACAACGTAAAAACCAAGAAAGCCAAATCTACAATGCAATGGTTCAAAAATAAACGTATCCAGGTGTTAGAATGGCCAAGTCAAAGTCCAGACCTGAATCCAATCGAGAATCTGTGGAAAGAGCTGAAGACTGCTGTTCACAAACACTCTCCATCCAACCTCACTGAGCTCAAGCTGCTTTGCAAGGAAGAATGGGCAAGAATGTCAGTCTCTCGATGTGCAAAACTGATAGAAACATACACCGAGCGACTTGCAGCTGTAATTGGAGCAAAAGGTGGCGCTACAAAGTATTAACGCAAGGGGGCCGAATAATATTGCACGCCCCACTTTTAGGTTTTTTATTTGTTAAAAAAGTTTAAATTATTCAATAAATTTTGTTCCACTTCACGATTGTGTCCCACTTGTTGTTGATTCTTGACAAAAAATTAAAATTTTATATCTTTATGTTTGAAGCCTGAAATGTGGCGAAAGGTTGCAAGGTTCAAGGGGGCCAAATACTTTTGCAAGGCACTGTATGTATATGCCATTTTTTTAGTGCCCTAGTAAAACCTATGATCAGTGGCGGACTTGGCAATTTTGGGGCCTATGGCAAACCTATCCACGGGCCCTCTTCATGAGTCAGGGGTTAAAAAGGTGAGAAGGGTGTGGAGGAAATATGTTCTGGTACACTAGGGCTGTCCTAAACAATAAATGTTATCCTGATAAGTCAGTTTTCGATTAGTCGACTAATCTAATAATTTTCCGTTTTTTTTTTTATTACTAATTTAGCAATGAAATTTTTGTTGACGTTAATGAATTCACAAAACCATTTTGGAACACTTAAATTCTTTATTAAAGTACAAATAATCATCCAAATAACAATAATTAATCACAAATAAACAATGAGGTTAAATGCTGATAGCATTTACTAGTGCAAAAGAATAGAAAGTAAACAGATTCAGAACACTGACTTTGCCTTTCCAACATTATTCAAAACAATTCTTAAAAAAAAAAAAAATCTAGCATTATTATTATAGTGTACTACTATATATAATAGTAGTATAATAATATAATAATTATTCATTGCCAATCATATCATAAAGAGTGTCATTTGAAAGCTATTCTTAGTGTAGAATCTGTATTCTGGAGTATTTAGTCTACATATTATAATATTAATTCTGAAGTATGTGGGATTAACTCCAAAAATCGTTATTTATATGACGAACATGACATGCTTTTATTTTGAAATGTTCACCGGAGGTACGTTCGTTAAACCGCTAACTGAAAGCTTTACACTCCTCAAAAAACATTCTTCGTCATTGCTTGTGGTGTCACTAATAGATTTTTTTTTTGTTAGCAAATGCTGTTAACTAGCTTTTGAGTGTTATCGTATGACTGATTGGAGCTGTACTGCATTGTTTTGCCACAAGGTGTGCTGTCGTGTAATATTATGTTCGGTGTGAAGAAGAAGAAGAAAGGTTAAAAAAGGGAATTAGTGGCCTGTTCTCAACGTCTCGCTCACTGCATTTTGGCTCTCACGGAGAGCGCGTTCGCTCATGTGTTCGAAATAAACGATAGCTGATGTGCAAAGTAGCAAGTGAGCTGTAAAAATAGCGAGCTTAGTGGCGTGAAAAACGCGGGAGAGCTAAGTGAAGCTAACGAACAGTTAAACGGATCCAAGCAATGCTAAACGGAGCTAAGCGAAGCTAAACGGCGCTAAATGAAGCTAAGCGACTGATACTCAGTTCGTCGTAGTGGAACAGTCCATTGTAGTGCGTGTGTGTGGGGGAGAGATAATATAAATGCAGCATTCAAATGGCTTTCTTTTTTGTTTTGTTATTTGTTTGTTTGGTATGCTGACATAATTATACATGACGAATAGTTGGGGGTGCTGCTGGCTCCGGTGGCCCAAGTCCTTGCTCGTTGGGGCAAGGGCAGCTGGTTGGGGGACCCCTACTGGATCTAGGCGATCGCCTACTTCGCCTGAATAGTAGATCCGCCTATGCCTATGATCCTCGCATCAAGACCACAAAAGATTTCCCTGATGAAGTGGTGAGACTAATCCGCTACCACCCGCTAATGTTCCGCTCCGTCTACCTGCCATTTTCACGCAGGTCCGAGTGGACTACATCCTCACTCAGGTGGTGGTGGACCAAGTTTTAGCAGAGGACGGACAGTGTGAGTTCCTATTCCTAGGGAGAGGTTGAGTTTGGGGTTAGTGACTGTTACTGCTACCGCTAGGGGGCAGCATATCACAAAGAAAGCATGGGCGGTGTTGTCTCTCAGAAAAGAAATGAAAGGAATATGTATTGCACTTTAAAATTCAAATACAATACCACCAGGGTGAGCCCGCAGCTCATTTTGAACATAGATTATAATGCAATTGTGTCATGAGCGGTTTATAATTTCTATCACAATGAATAGCATTGTTACATTTCTGGATTAAGACCCTCAAACGGCTTGAATTTTCTTTCACAACAAATGTTGAATCTGTTTAGCGCTTGGATCACAGATAAAGAGCTTGACATTTCTTCCACAATAAATAGAGGATTACATTTCTAAGTACTTGGTTTTGGATCAAGCTTTTAATAACTTTTGACGTTTCCTTCTCAATTATTGGCAACAATACTTTAAATAGCTTTACATTTATTAAACAAAAACTGTCATGAACTCAGTACAACTATCTAAAATGCTTAGGGTTTGGATTGTTGACAATATGCTGACATTTCATCCACAGCAAATAACGGTGTTTGACTTGCAGATGTTGGCACAGTTCTAAAGTTGTGAGCATTACCAGAGACCAGTGGTCAACTCAGGAAGTGGTGCTTAAAGAGTATGTAGCGGCAAAGGGGGTGTGAGACATCAATAGAACCGTTATGTGCCAAGATAACAAATATTGATAAAGTTAACAAAAAAATCAATCACATTAATGAGCAATTATCAAAAATAGATCGAAAATGACGAACATTTCCGAAAGTGTTCCGGAAACAGCCGAATGGGGCGGAGACGTCACGACAAGTGATTGACAGTCGAGGCGGAGCCAGGTGCCATTGTTTTTTAACGACGAGAGAGTAGCGTTGGGGTTTGTTTGACCAAAACATCACAAAAATGGTTCAAAACTGCTGTGCTATGTGGTGTACTAATAGTTATTTATCGCAATATAGTATCCATGAGTTCCTGAACGCGAAAAAAAAAGCTGGACTACACAGAAAATGGGTAAAGTTCGTCCGTGCAAAGAGGGCTAATTTTCTAGACACAGCCTCCGGCACGCTTTTCTGTGGTGCGCATTTTCCACCTGAAAGCTTCTCGAACTATGGACAAGAGAAATCGGGTTTTGCTAAAAGATTGCTGCTCAAAGGAGATGCGGTGCCGACCATACAGGTGCAGCCACCTAAATGTCCCGAGATATCAAGAAAGAGGACGATGACTGGTAAAGGAGGCTAAAGCTAAGCAAAGGAGGGGAGCAGCCAAGCTCGAAATGGCCAGAGTGAGTACTCTTTTATAATAAAAAAATGTCACGCATTGGATACAGGACTGGACACATGTATAAATTATCGTTCGTAAAATAAATAGAACAAATCCTCTGATCCCATTCATATTTGTGTCTGTTAGCAGAGCGAAAAGCTATGATAGCGCAATAAATGATAATTATTCTAAGCATTCCTTTATTTTGCAGTCACGGTGTATCAGCTTCACAAAAAGAAATGCAAAACAAATCATTGGTGTTTCCCATACGATCTGCTGCCGATGTTTCATCAGTGTCATTCATTGCTCCCCTCAATGACCGTTTCATTACGCTACATTGGCGTTGGTTTGGGCTCAAATTGGTAACCTAAAACACCGATTAAAGCTTCGTAACTCTCCTCGTCACCATTAGATGAACATTCGTTACGTCCTTCTACGTCGGATTCGTCGCTGAAACTAGAAACGAAATTGTCTGCCATCATCGCCGCCATTCGGTATTAAAGCACTGAGCCTTTTTCTTGATGAAGAAACACCCCTCACTGTCAATTCTGAATTCTCTTTTATTGACAACGAGGGGTGTTTCTTCATGAGGGAATCTGGAATATGTGCAGGACGAACACAATGCATCAGCATAAACAGCTCAAAACACCCCTAATTCTCCCCTCACTAGAAGGAATTATATTGATGCAGACAGGCGCTGCCCTCCTAGTGGCCGGTGGCACTCTCTTCACTTGTCGTGACGTCACGCACACAATCTGCCAGATCTTGGGTGCCGGTGTTCTGACAAAATTTGCAACCCATCAAAAATTGCTACCTTGCGGGTTTTGCGCATGCGCGTAACGTTAAAAATGGCCGCGAATGCGGCGATTCCAAAGTAAACACTACAAACTTTCTTTAAAGAAAGGAATATTTACTTAAGTTTGATCATGTAAAGACATGTACAAAAGTTCTCAGACACATCCTACCATGTTAGCTGCACACAGTAACTGCACTCCGCGCTCTCACTGTTAACAACTTTGCCGCGTCGTTAAGTATTAATTTACGCCATTTTCGTGTTGCACATGTATGTTTATGATGTATCTAGTTTAGTTAGCACTTTGGATAACATTGAGAGTCCAAATGAATGTAAAAGAGGGGTTTTTCAGCGCCACAAAAGCTTTGGGAGCAAAATTTTATAAGGGAGAAAATTTTGACAGAACACCGGTCGTTTTAGCTTGACAATCGAGCCAAATTTCTCTCATTTTCTTGTGTGTAATTCAGAGGTTGCGCTAGACATTTTCGTTGTCCGTCATTTTGACTGACAGGGTCATAAAAATCCGGTCATAATCTATTTTTACCGGTCACTTAAATTTTTAAAATGATAATGATGACATATTCAATAGTATTTAGTTTTCATTCATTTTTAGTTAATATTGTAACGCTTGCTTGGCGGCGAAAAATTAGACATGGAAGTCGTGGTATTTTTCACCCTCTTTTTACTCTGCTTACCGCCAACAACACCAACAAAATAACAACTCCGCCCCCAAAGAAAAAGAAGCAACTATATAGACCCCAATCACCAACGTCACACAATGATCTTAATTGTGGTTGTCAGCCCAGAATCTTCTAAATATATATTAAATGCATCTTACCAGATATAAAATGACTACTACATAGTCTGTGGTGATCGTTTGGTGCCCAGATTTCTTGTCGAATTACAGCAGTCTACTCGCTCTCCTATTCGGGTCTCTCAGAATACGGTAGAACTTCAAATCTCTCCGTCTGTCTTCTCTGTTACTGCAACCAACCGCCACACACGCCTTCACCATTTTGATTATTAATGTTAACGAGCAGAAAAACACGCCGTAATAGGAGGCATGTACGTAGCGGTAATGTGTAAACACCACGAGCTGACGGAAAATATGGCGGCTCCAGTCAGGGGGGCGGAGTTGTGACGTCATGTGATTGGGGTCTATGCACAGGCGGCAATCTAGTCCACCAATTGGATGACGCGCTGGCACACCGGGTGCACCAATAAGAACCTCGCGTTGATGTGTCAATCACGGTGCCGCCGCCAGAACCCGGTGACGCTACAATATTCTGACAGAATAGCCAACGACGTCATGCATTAAGAGAGACAATAGCTAATTAATATGCTGACTTGCCACCCTGTGGTCTGGGGTATGAATTGCAACCTGTCAAAATGACGGACCTACTTCAGTTTTTTCCGTCACCGTTTTAAAAAACCGGTCAACGACGGAAAATATTCGGTTAACGCGACCCCTGGTGTAATTACACGAAGTTGCATGATATGAATACAAAAGGCATGCGTTTATGGATAAATGATGGAATATTAACATTTTCCCAGGGCACGACATACCCTTTAAAGAGCTTCAAGTGTTTCAGGTTTGATTCCAGAGGAACACGCACAACTGACACACTCGCACACACAGAAATACAATAATGAATACGCTATTACTGGAGATTTCTTCTAAGCAGGTTAGACGTCATTTCCCATTTGGATTCTGAATTACTGAATGTTGATGCCCCATAATAAATATATGGCGGAAAACACAAACAAGGCTGAAAAAGCAGTTTCTGCTCTTGCACCCCCCTTTAAAATAAACTGCTGTATTTTAAGCCAAAATAACTGTTTTGTTTGACAGGACAATATGCTGCTATAGCAGAGTCATGGCGCAATAAACCTCCGAAATATTTTTTAATTTGTCCGTTTTACCCTGGAAACCCCCATTTACAGACGTCGCGCAACCGCTTTTGTTTCAACCTAGCCATAAAAAGAAAGTAATTATATTTCTTATTCAAAATGTCTGTCATTTTTAAGCTTAGAATCATTAATTGATGTCTAATATTTCATTAAAAAAAAAAAAAAAAAACTATAAAATTATTCACTGGCACATTTTAAACTTTTAAAGAAATTATGTCACAATGAAAATGATGTCTGTAACTAAGTCACTGATATCTAGCTGATAACTGTCGCTTGATTGTATTTTTTTTTTTTTTTTTTTTTGTTAGTCACATTTTCCCCGATATTCAGATGATAAATAAGCGATCCAAACAAAGAAAAATTGAAGAAGAAAAAAAAACATTTAAAATCATGCTCTCACCTTCAATTAGGGTTTTGCTGTTTAAAAATTTTGTTTTTTCTTTTAAATGCCCTCCTGATCAAAAAATTTCTTCCCCAGAAAATTGAGATTTTAAGCTTTCCAATGATGTATCACACATGCATATCTGACAATTTATAAATATGGCCAAATTGAGGGCCTCAGAGCGGAACTTCAAGTCACCTGAGTGTTTTCCGCCATATATATTTTTTTCTGTACCGGTGGTCGGGAATCTGGGTCAATAGAACAATGTGAAAATGCTTTAGAAAATTATGCTGCCAGTTGCTACTTTTCTATATGTGACAGTGGGAAAATAACATTTAAATTAGAAATATTAACGTTTATTTAATTCATTTATTAATTTACATCTCTAGAAATTCTTAAATTGGCCAAGGTGTTCAAAATTATAGTAGCACATAAACAGTTTTGGAATAATTCCAATTTTACATAGTCCTTTGTTGAGCATGTGCTTATTTTAGGGGGGAAACTTAAAGAAACTTAACCCCATTACCACATGCCGTCCAATTGGGTGGGGTGGGGGGGGGTTGCGTATTTGTATCTATTCTAAATATCTAAATGTATGCCACTATCTAGTGTATAACAATGTGAATGAATTCAATGAAATTAAAGTGATAATGATATTCTCACTCCTGACTTAAAAATGAGCAAATGTTTGTAGCACTCGTGAAAATTCCTCCTCTCAAAAAAAAAAAAAACGCCGAATTACTGCCATATTCTGCCACTTTTTATTGCATTTCTACCAATTGAGCGGGGGGCTCCCATTGAGGTTTCATTTTCCTGTGGAAACGGTGTGACTCGCTGACACACCTGTGACGTTCCAGGTCTTGTCAGTAGTGGTCATAATTTATTTGGCTTGCTCGACGCCATTTTCGGAACACTGCGTCGACACGCCTCTACTTCATTTGCTCGAATCGGATTTGAGAAGGAAGGCTTGAACGTCCTATTTCTAATTTACTCTGGGTCCGTTCCTCATTGCTTCCTGAAGACTGCGCTGACTGTGTTTTATTTCCGCTTTACCTGCCTGGTATAATTCAATAATCGGAATTTGGATGTTTGTGAATCGTTCTTGACTCTTCCACGGCCGAATTGCAAATAATTTAAGAATCGGAAATTTCGCACGCCTCTATTAACTCATTAACTCCCAGCCATTTTCACCGGAGCAAGGCCCTTCGCTCCCGGCCGTTTAACTGGATTTTGACTGATTTTGCAAGGCCCACAGAAAATTCTGTTCTATAGACCCTACCCACGTGACGTCACAACTCCTTCCTCCTGACTGGTGCCGCCCAATTGTCCGTCAACACATCATGTTTCCCTGTTACGGCTACGTACATTCCTCCGATTTACGACGTGTTTTTCTGCTCGTTAACATTAATAATCAAAATGGTAAAGGCGTGTGTGGCGGTCGGTTGCAATAACAGAGAAGATAGACAGAGAAGACGGAGAGACTTGAAGTTCTACCGGATTCCGAGAGACCCGGAGAGAACAGAGCGAGATGGGCTGCTGCAATTCGACGAGAAAACTGCGCTCCAAACGATTACCACAGATTATGTAGTAGTCATTTTATATCTGGTAAGATGCATTTAATATATATTTAGAGGGTTTCGGGCTGACAACCACAATTAAGACCATTGCTAGGCTAATTGCCGACAACATACACGTATGTATGTAGTGAGAGTGCTATCGCTAAACCGTATAAACATTAAAAGCCCTAACTCCATTGACAAACGACATGAAATACATTAGACTTGACAGTGGATGTTAGCAATAACAAAAGATTTTGAATTGAAAATTTCGTAACTCACCTTTCCAAGCACAAGATAGATTCCTGCCGAATTTTCGTGGACGAGGACTTGTTTCACCCAAACAGCAACGAAGTATTTATAAGCCTCCAAGCTCTTAAAGTTTTTTTTCGTGAGAATAGGCTGATTTCGTGTGGACAAGATAGTTGTACAGTTCAGGGTAGCTAGCAGATGTCAGGCAAATACGGCGGAGACAGCGGGTCGAAAAACATCGATTTAGGCATTAAATATGGATCTGGCGAATGGATAAACTGAAGCTTTTCCACATTATGCAACGCATCAAGTGAGTTTACGGCATCCGAAAGCACCGGGTCTTCCATGAAATGCATTATAAATTGCTCGATCAATTGAGACCATTGATAATACAGACACAAAATGACGGACAAGTGGGCGGAACCATACAGCGAGCACGTGATTTTGTGACGTCGGTGGGTAGGGTCTATTGCTATATACAGTGCCTTGCAAAAGTAGTCGGCCCCCTTGAATCTTGCAACCTTTCGCCACATTTCAGGCTTCAAACATAAAGATATGAAATGTAATTTTTTTGTCAAGAATCAACAACAAGTGGGACACAATTGTGAAGTGGAACAACATTTATTGGATTATTTAAACTTTTTTAACAAATAAAAATCTGAAAAGTGGGGCGTGACATATTATTCGGCCCCTTTACTTTCAGTGCAGCAAACTCACTCCAGAAGTTCAGTGAGGATCTCTGAATGATCCAATGTTGTCCTAAATGACCGATGATGATAAACAGAATCAACCTGTGTGTAATCAAGTCTCTGTATAAATGCACCTGCTCTGTGATAGTCTCAGGGTTCTGTTTAAAGTGCAGAGAGCATTATGAAAACCAAGGAACACACCAGGCAGGTCCGAGATACTGTTTAAAGCCGGATTTGGATACAAAAAGATTTCCCAAGCTTTAAACATCTCAAGGAGTACTGTGCAAGCCATCATATTGAAATGGAAGGAGCATCAGACCACTGCAAATCTACCAAGACCGGCCGTCCTTCCAAACTTTCTTCTCAAACAAGGAGAAAACTGATCAGAGATGCAGCCAAGAGGCCCATGATCACTCTGGATGAACTGCAGAGATCTACAGCTGAGGTGGGAGAGTCTGTCCATAGGACAACAATCAGTCGTACACTGCACAAATCTGGCCTTTATGGAAGAGTGGCAAGAAGAAAGCCATTTCTCAAAGATATCCATAAAAAGTCTCGTTTAAAGTTTGCCACAAGCCACCTGGGAGACACACCAAACATGTGGAAGAAGGTGCTCTGGTCAGATGAAACCAAAATTGAACTTTTTGGCCACAATGCAAAACGATATGTTTGGCGTAAAAGCAACACAGCTCATCACCCTGAACACACCATCCCCACTGTCAAACATGGTGGTGGCAGCATCATGGTTTGGGCCTGCTTTTATTCAGCAGGGACAGGGAAGATGGTTAAAATTGACGGGAAGATGGAAGCAGCCAAATACAGGAACATTCTAGAAGAAAACCTGTTGGTATCTTCACAAGACCTGAGACTGGGACGAAGATTTATCTTCCAACAGGACAATGATCCAAAACATAAAGCCAAATCCACAATGGAATGGTTAAAAAATAAACGTATCCAGGTGTTAGAATGGCCAAGTCAAAGTCCAGACCTGAATCCAATCGAGAATCTGTGGAAAGAGCTGAAGACTGCTGTTCACAAACACTCTCCATCCAACCTCACTGAGCTCGAGCTGTTTTGCAAGGAAGAATGGGCAAGAATGTCAGTCTCTCGATGTGCAAAACTGATAGAAACATACCCCAAGCGACTTGCAGCTGTAATTGGAGCAAAAGGTGGCGCTACAAAGTATTAACGCAAGGGGGCCGAATAATATTGCACGCCCCACTTTTCAGTTTTTTATTTGTTAAAAAAGCTTAAATTATCCAATAAATTTTGTTCCACTTCACGATTGTGTCCCACTTGTTGTTGATTCTTGACAAAAAATTAAAATTTTATATCTTAATGTTTGAAGCCTGAAATGTGGCGAAAGGTTGCAAGGTTCAAGGGGGCCGAATACTTTTGTAAGGCACTGTAAATCAACCCTTCAACAGTTAAACCCGGTCTATCACAGTGAACTACGTTTCATCACCAATGACAATTTCCACACTCATCAATGTACCCTTTATCAAAACGTTGGTTGGCCCTCACTACAATCAAGAAAAAATATCCATATCATGTTATTCATCTATAAGGCTTTACTGTGCAAACTTCCGAACTACCTCACATCTCTCCTGTCATTCAAATCCAGTAACTACATAACACGATCATCCAACTGCTTAACCCAAAACATTCCATTCACTCGCACTAATGTTGGCAGAACTGGCTTTAGCTACTATGCTCCTCTTAAATGGAATGAATTGCAAACTACTCTTGAACTTCAGTCAATCATTCATCTTGGTGATTTTAAATCTCTTTTGTCTGATGTTTATACTGATTATTGTAACTGTTTCCGTTAGTGTATTTTGTGTTGTTTGATATTTGTGAATGTTCCTTTTTACTCAGGCCTCTCTTGTAAAAGAGATATTTATCTCAATGAGACTGCCTGATAAAATAAAGATAGAAAATTAAAAAAAAAAAAAAAAAAAAAAAAAAAAAAAAAAACATGGAACCCACCAAAAGAAAGATTAGACTCTCTTCTTTCAGCAGAAAAAAGTGAGTTCATATCTTTTTCCATTCTTAAGAAATCAGCATTAGAAAAAAGCTTAGTTTGAGTACATTTCTGATGAAAAAATTGAGAAATTGAGCTTTTTGTGAAAGCATACATTTCAAACATAACTTTGACCTTACCACAGCTATTTTTTGCTTTAGTTACATCCCAAACATGTGAATATTTTTTTCCTTTTACAAAATAAGATAAACAACAAGACAAATAGAGCTTTTGATAGCAAAGTAACTATTTATTTACACATAACTAACTGAAAGATGACGCTATTCTGGCTGTGACAACCGATTAAACTTTTCCCTCATCGCCGCCTGTCTCATAAAGATTAATTTTTTTGAGTCTCTGCGGGCTCTGCTCGCGAGCAGCACTGGTCCCGGTCGTTCTCCTCGGTCGTCCAGCGCCTGGCATCTCGGGCGTCCTACCGGTTGTTCTGCTCGGTCGTCCGCCGCCTGGCATCCATTCGGTTGTCTTCCGCCAGCGCTCCGGCCGTGCGGCTTGGCCGTTCGTTGCCGTTGAATTGGGTCTTACCAAATGCGCTACTGCCCTCCACTGGCCAGTTTTATTGCTTTAAAATGGATTTTCAGCTTTGTGCTTTGGAGCTAAATTGAATCAGAACCCAGAGATGTCTTTTTTGGAAAAAAAAAAACACACACAAAAACGTAAAAGACATATAAATACGTCTTGGGACACTGACACAATTAAAAATAGAACGTATTTATTAGGGCTGTCAAAATTACCGCGTTAACGCGCGGTAATTAATTTTTTAAATTAATCACGTTAAAATATTTGACGCAATTAACGCACATGTCCCGCTCAGACAGTATTCTGCCTTTTGGTAAGTTTTACACCAAGTTTTTTTGTGCTGTCTAACAGCGAACTCTTGTGGTCGCTTTGCGACATGGTTTATTGCTTTCTTGCCAGTTCAATATGGCTGCACGACGTCTCGGGCTGACGCCTACGTTGTAATGTTGTGCCTATATGATCCTTGGACAAGATTTGTCCGTAAGTATGGTTGTTGTAAAGAATGTACATATTATGTTACTAAGCGAAATGTTATATTTTTTGTTTGAGACGCTTTTTGTTTATGTTTAGTGAACCTGTATAGCGTGCTAAGCTAACGTTGTTGCTAATGCAATGCTTGTGTACTTTTTTTTGTAGTTTCACTACGGTCTAAAGAGGACAATGGTTTGAGGCCATTTTATTAATAAATCAGATAAAAAAGGAAGAAGTCTGATTATTAAGGCGTCGTTCACTAGCTGTCTAGCTTTGGAAAAAGTAGACGCTTCGGAGTGAGGACAGCATAGACAGATTTAAATGACAGTAGAGTGAAATGCCCACTACGGTCCTTATGTACCGTATGTTAAATGTATATATCCATCTTGTGTCTTATCTTTCCATTCCAACAAATTATTTTACAGAATATATATATAATTTACTGAAAAAATGGCATATTTTATAGATGGTTTGAATTGCGATTAATTGCGATTAATTACGATTAATTAATTTTTAAGCTGTAATTAACTCGATTAAAAATTTTAATCGTTTGACAGCCCTAGTATTTATACGTCTTTGGGAGCAAATGAGTTAAGCATTACATGCAGTGCTCATGGTAAAACAAATATAACAAAAAAGTGAGATTGAAGACAATCAGGTTTTAAACAAAATTTTTACCGCAGTAAGGTCCAGAAAGGCTTGTCCAAAATGTGATACAATTGGCAATATACTAGTATTGTTAATGTGCACTTTGGACTCATTTTTGTTGATTTACCTATGTTAGGCTACTTATTTATTTAGTTTTAATACAAAAAAGTCAACGTTTTGTACAGTACATCCTATGTTCTTAAGTAGTTAAAATTGAATTTTGCATTTAGGTTTGAGGAAATGATGTTTTCTTAGCATTTCTTGGGTTAAGAAGGTTTGACCCCCGACCACCCCCCACCCGCACACACGCACAAAATAAATAAATAAAATAAATAAATTCTGGCTCCGTGGCAACCTTTATGTCCGGGAGTTCTGGCAAGAAATTCTAGCCACTTTCACCCCTGCATATAAATGTTGAATAAAAATGTGTCCCAATGCAAACGTATTCAAGTTAAATACAACTGAATTGTGGGTTTCAAATTTCTTTTGTACATACAAATGAATGCTATACTGAACTACAGTAGACAGCAAGACCCCTGAACGTTATTTCACCTCATGTTTCTTTTCAGCAAATTTCTAAAGTTGACATTTTTTTCCAGCGGTTCCTAAACAAGTTACCCCATTTATTTTTCACGCTCCCCCGACCCAACTGGTCCTGTTAAATCTCCGACTGTTCATCACGCTGGTTCTACTTCCTCCCCTCGCTCGCTCTCGGTCGGTTTGCTGCTCTCTCGCCCAACTCGCGCCTCATTATCAAAAAAGGTCAGGGGTGTCACGAGACACTTCAGCCCTAATCAAAGCTGCCATTAATCTTTAGCTGCGTTTTGACCTGCACGTGTCCGAGGGGGGTTGCGTTTGGAATCTCCTTAACTTTGGGCAAGTTGGAGCAGATCTTCACTATATTTGACATGTTTCCCAAACCAACTCTACATTGTATAAAAGGTTTCAAAGTCATTGCTTTTTCTTGAATTACTGACATATTTCATTACATAACTACAGTATCTTAGAAGTGTTTCACTTTTGTTTTTCTGGCTGTGAACTCATTGGTTGCCATTGACGATGATAGATGTCCACTCATGCGGCCCTTTTGATCCTTCTGCTGTGAATTCGAATGAGTTTATCACTAGTAGTGGAAGTTTGGCAGCGAGTTTATTCGCTACCAACCCTCCCACTTCAAAGGGATTGGATGTCTAGTGCCATCAACGGGGCCAATGAGTTAAGTGGGATGGATTAAAAAACTCGATTATTCTATCAATTCCAACGAATAATCTGATAAAAACACTTTGCATTAGTTAAATGATCTATTTTGAAAGGATTTTTTTGACCTGATGACTTTTGTTTTGTCATCAAACTGTACCAAATTATATAAAAAAACAAAAACAACAACTAAACTAAAAAAAACAACCAAAACCCACAACTCAACCCAAAAACAAACACTTTTGCAGAAATTAGGGTTACATTGCCAAACCCAAAACCAAAAAACCCTAAACAAACCAACCCCCCCAAACAAACCAAAACCAAAAACCCCCTTAAAAATATTCCAAACCCCAAAAAACAACGAAAAACAACCCACCAAATCCCAATCCAACCTAAACACAGCTGAATTGTACGTTATTAAATAATTTAAAGTAACACTAGCTAACTTTTCGTTTATAAAAATATTTTCATAACTTTAGTGATAGAGGTGTCGCAAATGCTGTTAACCAGCGATTTTTCATTTTTGAAGAGTCACCTTTTAACCGCAAGTTTGCGTTTTGGAGAAGACCGCCAATGTTTTATAGCAGGCTAAAGTAGGTTGTCTTTTTTTCCCATTAGCCTCAATGTAGCAATGCTAACGTTTAGTAGAGATGTCCCGATCGATCGGGTCCGATCACGTCATTTTCAAAGTATCGGAATCGGCAAAAAATATCGGACATGCCTTTTTTTTAATATGTATATATATATATATATATATATATATATATATATATATATATATATATATATATATATATATATATACTTTAATTAAATCGTTTTCTAATTGTATTTAACGTTGCAGACATAATATTTTGCACTCATCCAGAGTCTTTAGTTTAGGCTTAAGGTAGGGTTATCAAATTTATCCCGTTAATGGCGGTAATTAATTTTTTTTTAAAATTTATCACGTTAAAATATTTAACGCAATTAATGTATGCGTTGCATGACCCACTCACGCATTGTCGCGTTCAATCTGTAATGGCGCCGTTTTACCTATATATAAATAGAGCTAAACGACAGCGTAAAATGAGTAGAGTGAATTTTGGCAGCCTTTGGAGCATTTTTTTTAATTGGCTAAAGCCTTACAATCCCTCTTCCTACGATTAAAAATATCGTGGGAAGCAATGTGGGGATGACAGGTAGTAATTGATCTTTTTCTTAACACCCTATGTTATTTCCTAACTCAGAGAAGATACAGTGCAAGTATCAAATACTTGTTCTCCCCACTGTATATCAATTGGTACCACTACGCACAGTCATGGTTGCACTTCCCATCATGCATTTGGGCAGAAGTTAAATGGCTGCAGTATCATTTACTGAAAGCTCAACAAATACACTAGATGGCAATATTTAGTCACAATATACAAAGTCGCATTTATCCTTTAAGAATTACAAGTCTTTCTATCTGTGGATCCCTCTCACAGAAAGAATGTTAATAAAAGTAAATGCCATCTTGAGGATTTATTGTCATAATAAACAAATACAGTACTTATGTACTGTATGTTGAATGTATATATTCGTCCGGGTTTTATTCATTTTTTTTCTTAATGCATTGCCAAAATGTATATGATCGGGAAAAATTATCGGGAATGATTGGAATTGAATCGGGAGCAAAAAAGCAAACGGATCGGGAAATATCGGGATCGGCAGATACTCAAACTAAAACGATCGGGATCGGATCGGGAAGAAAAAAAACATGATCGGAACAACCCTAGTATTTGTACGTGTCTGTAGACTAAATAAGAGTCGCAGGGCCCTGCTACCGGCCTTGAGAAGAGATCAAGGGCAAGGAGAAGGGAGGGGTGGGGTGAGGGTGTTCGGGAAAGTCAAGGAAAATGATAATCGAATTAATCTGAATAAGTAATTTAATATACCCAAATACGGTTGGTCTTCAGTCAAATTCGCACTCCTCATGGCGTAGGCGAGATCTCAGGTCGCTTAAGTCATTGCCAATAGTCGCGATCTGCCTCGACGGTTCAGTCATCTGCCCTGACAGTTCCGTCACCTGGCGCAAGGTAGCATCCACTTTTCTCCATCCATCCTCGGACCGAACCGTGAATCCACGGTGCCAGTTCTCGATCCGAGCCTCGACGCGATCTTCCAATGGCTTGAATCGCACCGTTTGATCCGTGGTCAATTTGTTGATTTCCTTGAAAGCTGCCATCATGGTAACTTTCCGGTAGAGCAGGGCACTTCCTAAGCCAAGCAGAAGGAACCCCACAACCGTCACGCCAAGCAACCAAATAACCTCGAAATCTTCCATGGACAGGACAGTAAGACACGCTGGTTTCCAGTGATCCCATGAATCTCTCACATATCCAGCGGTGAAGGTCCCATCTGGGCAAGACCGCTGTCCTGGTGCACCGTGTCTTGTTGAAAAAATCTTGTCAATTCCGCTGATAGACCAACTAATCAGATCCATTTTCGTATGAAAGACCAGTGCGGTTGATCCACAGAGGAAAACACAAAAAAACCCGACAAATTAGACTAGACGAAGATAGCAGCAAGCAGCAGCAAGGACGAAAACACGTCCGCACCCGTCGAAGGCAGAAAGAAAACCAAAGATCCGCTGGTTCGCTCGCAGGACTGGATCCGAACATAGAGCAGGTAAAAAAAATGGTTTCAAAGTCACTTTTTTACAAGAGATCTCTAATTCCAGCACAGAACTTCACAGAATTAATGAACCCATCAAAGTATCCAGAAGAGTCGTATCTCATTTTAGTTGAAGTCTTGTATCTGATTTATTGGAAGTCCTGAATTCCGGACACAAATCACATTAAAACAGTTCCTAAGGGAAGATTAAAGGAGCTCTTTGACTCGAGACGCCAATCACTTCTCAGAGAGACGAAGCGAAAACTCCCAGTAGGCCGCCATGTCGTATAATGCAATAAAAGGGAGGAATCGGGAACCTGCGAGTTCCTTAAATTGAGTCGTCAGTGATTTTCATGAGTCTCTTGGGGCTTTGGCAAGTGTCGAGCCACAAGGACAAAAGGAAAGCTGCAGTTCGTCAAACAGTGATAGGAAATTACTAGTACTTGTTTGAATTGCTTTGTTATTCAGAGGCCAAAAAGTACTGAATTTGAAAAAAAAGTAATATTAATACAGCATTAATAATAATTACCTCCTGTTTAGCTGCTTGGACATGCAGAATGGTACAGTAGATCTAATTGCTTTTTAATCTGGAACAGTTTTGCTGTGCAAAGAGGGAGTTTGAAATACTCCCATTGGTTGTTTATCTTGAAGATAGCTGAAAGGAAAAGAAAAAAAATAATTAAATATATATGCTACCTGACTATAAATAGCAATACAAAGTAGAGGTGTGGAAATACTGTATAACGTTATAGTTATATTGTGATACTTTGGATCCCAAAAGGTTATTGAGATGCTCGAATCGATATATCATTTTCTAAAGGTGTCACTGCTTAAGTTTGGAGGTAGATTTGTGTCTTTATTATTCAATCCGAAAAAGCCGCTTCAATCAAAATATATATTTTCAATAAAATGAAAAAGTCACTTCAATCAAAAAAAATGTGTTTGAATGCAAAAATAAATTTGAAACTCAAAAAATGCGTTTGAAAACTATTGGTCTTTGATTGTTTTTTTTTTTTTTTTTTTTTGGATTGAAGTCAAGTTTTATTTTTTTAATTGAATTTTTTTTTTTGATTGAAGTAATGTTGTTTTGCGTTTGAGCCACATTTGGCTAGGACAGTTGTGTTTCTATGAATAAATAATATATATATATATATATATATATATATATATATATATATATATATATATATATATATATATATAATCAAAAGAAAAATCACACATTTCAGTCAGAGAAAAAAAGTTTTCGAATGCGAAAAAATTTGCATTTGAACACTTAATTTTTCATTGAAAACGTTTTCTTTCGATCCCCAAAAAAGTTGCTTCAATCAAAAAATATTTTCAATCAAAGAAAAAAAAACATTTGAAAAATAAAATTACCCTCTCCTATTTTTTAAAAATATTATTATTTGATTTTTTTTTTTTTTAATCAAAGTGTCACTTTTTTGATTTGTGGAAAATGTGGAACTACCTTTTTTTTTGGTTGAAAATAATTAACGGAAGGCAATTTTATTTTTCAAAAGATTTTTTTCTTTGATCAAATTTTTGTATTTTGTTTTTTTTAATCGAAACAAATTTTTTGATTGAAGTAATGTTGTTTTGCGTTTGGGCCACATTTTGGCCAGGACATTTATGTCTTTATTAATCTATTTAAAAAAAAAAAAAAAAAAAAGTTTCTTCAAACAGAAACAAAAACAATCAAAAAACTTAAATAAAAAGAAAAATTTCAATCATAAAAAAAAGTTGAATGACAATGTTTTCTTTCAATCCCTAAAAAAGTTGCTTCAATTAAAAAAGAAAATCTCAATCAAAAAAAAAATTGAAAAATAAAATTGCCCTCCCCCCTTTTTTAAAATAATATTTTTATTTGAAAATATAGACAGTATATTTTTTTAATCAAAGTGTCACTTTTTTTAAAGTGCGAAAAACTAACTTTTTTGGATGAAAAAAAAATTAAGGGAGGGCAATTTTGTTAATTTTTTCTTTGATTTAAAAATTGTTTTTTGAAGTAACCTTTTTTGGGATTGGATAATTTAGACACAAATGTCTTACCCATAATATGGCCCAAACACAAAATGGTTTGCTTCAATCAAAGAAAACATTTTCAATGAAAAATTAAGTGTTCACATTTTTCCCTTGATGTTATATGTCAGTTTAGGCGCATTACCTCTACTGCCCTCTGGAGTGGAGGAGGACTGACTGCAACTGAATGGGCAAGCCCCAAAAACTTTGCTTTAAATTTTACTGTTCTACTGCTCTCAATTACTCTAACAGTTGGTCCAAAGTCCTGCATGTTCTCAGGAGTAAAAGAAACACAGGGACAGGTGCGGATACCACTAACCCCTCCGCCCCTTTTTGTTGTTTACGTTCCCTCCAACAGCAGAAAGATGAGCGTTTGTGCAGTGGCGTGTGTGTGTGTTCCCTTTTTATCCCTCAGCACAGCGGAAATAAAAACAGAGCAATCCCCACAGTCGACCATGTGTTTGACACTATATTGGACACAATGGGGTGTTTTCAGTATCTGTGTGGGTGACCACGTGATGATGTGCGACCTATTGCGCACAAGATAAAAAAGTGATGAAAGATCTTGGCCAGATGCATGAGATCTTTCTCCCTAAGGCATGTTGTTTGATGGAGTTAAATAAAAGAGAAACAGAGGAACTGGGAGGGTGAAAACAACAAATTAACAGCATAAGTGATGACCCTTTAAAGTTTGTTGCAAGATACCATCAAAAAATGTGTCCACGTAATCATAACCAGTAATAGGCATCAAATCCATTTGAACTAAGATGGCTGGCATTGACTTATCATTTTTCACTGCTTTTGACGGCGCCAGGCGTCCAATCCAATTAAACCAATGTGTTATATTAGCCAGTATTGGCTTCAACCAAGTCAGTTCATTGGCAGACTGACTTTTTTAAACGATTCCAGCAAAGGCGTAGGTTTTGTCTCAATATTGGTAGGGACGATATAACAGCATAAGCTCCATGTACACTTTTTGCTAGGGACAGGACATTAATAAGACCAAATAGATTGGGTGAATGGCGGTCAGGGCTACATTTCTCACCGATAAGAACCTAATGAATTGATAGGCTAAATAATACATGCAAAATAAATCTGAATTGACTTGTACGAACTTTCACACTGCAAATTTTGCAGTATAACGTCTTAATCTGATAAATTTTCTTAAATCTCGTCAATTTTTTTCATCTTGTTTTCAGTTTTATAGGCTAGTTAACAGATACAGTGGGGCAAATAAGTATTTAGTCAATCACTAATTGTGTAAGTTCTCCCACTTGAAAATATTAGAGAGGCCTGTAATTGTCAACATGGGTAAACCTCAACCAAGACAGACAGAATGTGGAAAAAAAACCCACAGAAAATCACATTGTTTGATTTTTAAATAATTTATTTGCAAATCATGGTGGAAAATAAGTATTTGGTCTATACCAGGGGTGTCCAAACTTTTTGCAAAGGGGGCCAGATTTGGTGTGGTAAAAATGTGGGGGGCCGACCTTGGCTGACGTCCTTTACGTAGAACAATATATTTAAGCAAATTTTAGCAAGCCATTCAGTGTGTCACATTTGCTTGATTATTTTTTTCTCTTTCGACTCTCGGGCTCTTGCGAAATACTGCCGCTGTGACATTAAACTAGCTTCAAGTTGCTTCAATTTCTCTCTGCCATTCAGTGTGTCACATTTGCTTAATTATTTTTTTCCCTTTCGACTCTCGGGCTCTTGCGAAATACTGCTGCTGTGACATTAAACTAGCTTCAAGTTGCTTCAATTTCTCGCTGCGAATCTTCCCTGTAATCTTGTCGTACATGTCAGCGTGTCTTGTTTGGTGATATTGCCTCACATTGAAATCTTTAAAAACAGCGACGTCTCTTTGCAAATGAGGCAGACACAGTTGTTGCGTATTTTAGTGAAGAAATAGTCTAATTTCCACCTATCCTTGAAGCGTCGGCCGTCACAGTCAACTTTTTTTTGTTGATTGTCACCATTTTAGAAAATGGAAGTAATGGGTCACACGCCCTTAAATACCTCCAACATGAAGCAATGATCAGAGAATCCCTAAATTTGAAACATAAGGTCCTAATGAAACTTTTTTTTCAAATTTGTAAAAAGAAAAGTCAAAATGAATATGTGTAATAAGCGCTCTATATCTATACCCCATATTAAATCATGTGTTTTCTTCTCATTGAACCTGCAGATGCATGTGCTTACCTGCATCCATCATTTATTTTTTCAAAATGAAATGTCAAAATTCTAAATTAGTCTCAAAATCATGGAATTTTAGTTGTATCAAATGTGATACATTTGGCAATAAAGGGTTGAAGTGCTGCTGCCTTATAGTGGGTAAATGAGGGGCAGCATTGTGTGTGTAAGCTACTTCATATGCTGGTTGCAGTACTGCTGACCAATTCATTAAGTCTGTGTTCGGGCCAGACGTTATTGATTTTATGACAGCGGCTGGGGGCCGGATGAAATTTGACCACGGGCCGCATTTGGCCCCCGGGCCGGACTTTGGACATGTCTGGTCTATACCAAAAGTTGATCTCAATACTTTGTTATGTACCCTTTGTTGGCAATAACGGAGGCCAAACGTTTTTTGTAACTCTTCACAAGCTTTTCACACACTGATGCTGGTATTTTGGCCCATTCCTCCAAGCAGATCTCCTCTAGAGCAGTGATGTTTAGGGGCTGTCGTTGGGCAACACAGACTTTCAACTCTCTCCTCACCCCGTGGCGTCAAAATGATGACAAGAACGGGGAGCAAAAATCCCAGAACCACACGGGGGGACCTAGTGAATGACCTACAGAAAGCTGGGACCACACTAACAAAGGCTACTATCAGTAACACATTGCACAGCCAGGTACTCAAATCCTGCACTGCCAGACGTGTCCCCCTGCTGAAGAAAGTACACGTCCAGGCCCGTCTGCGATTCGTTAGAGAGCATTTGGATGATCCAGAAGAGGACTGGGAGAATGTGTTATGGTCAGATGAAACCAAAATAGAACTTTTTGGTAGAAACACAGGTTCTCTTGTTTGGAGGAAAAAGAAAACTGAATTGCACCATACCCACTGTAAAGCATGGCGGTGGAAACATCATGCTTTGGGGCTGTTTTTCTGCAATGGGACCAGGACGACTGATCTGTGTAAAGGAAATAATGAATGGGGCCATGTATCGAGAGATTTTGAGTGAAAATCTTCTTCCATCAGCAAGGGCATTGAAGATGAGACGTGGCTGGGTCTTTCAGCATGACAATGATCCCAAACACACAGCCAGGGCAACAAAGGAATGGCTTCGTAAGAAGCATTTCAAGGTCCTGGAGTGGCCTAGCCAGTCTCCAGGTCTCAACCCTATAGAAACGACAGCCCAACGACAGCCCCAAAACATCACTGCTCTAGAGGAGATCAGCATGGAGGAATGGGTCCAAATGCCAGAAGCAGTGTGTGAAAAGCTTGTGAGGAGTTACAGAAAACGTTTGGCCTCCGTTATAGCCAACAAAGGGGACATAACAAAGTATTGAGATGAACTTTTGGTATTGACCAAATACTTATTTTCCACCATGATTTACAAATAAATTCTACAAAAACCAAACAATGTGATTTCCTGTTTTTTTTTTCTTCCCACTTTCTGTCTCTCATGGTTGAGGTTTAACCATGTTGACAATTACAGGCCTCTTTAATATTTTCAAGTGGGAGAACTTGCACAATTAGTGGTTGACTAAATAATTATTTGCCCCACTGTACAGTTGTGGTCAAAAGTTTACATACACTTTTGAAGAACATAATGTCATGGCTCTCTTGAGTTTCCAGTTATTTCTACAACTCTGATTTTTCTCTGATAGAGTGATTGGAACAGATACTTCTTTGTCACAAAAAACATTCATGAAATTTGGTTCTTTTATGACTTTAAAATGGCTGAACAGAAAAAAGTGATCAAATCTGCTAGGTCAAAAATATACATACAGCAGCGCTAATATTAGGTAACATGTCCCTTGGCCATTGTCACTTCAATTAGGCGCTTTTGGTAGCCATCCACAAGCTTCTGGCAAGCTTCTGGTTGAATCTTTGACCACTCCTCTTGACAGAATTGGCGCAGTTCAGTTAAATTTGATGGCTTTCTGACATGGACTTGTTTCTTCAGCATTGTCCACAAGTTCTCAATGGGGTTTAAGTCAGGACTTTGGGAAGGCCATTCGAAAACCTTAATTCTAGCTTGATTTACCCATTCCATTACCACTTTTGATGTGAGTTTGGGGTCATTGTCCTGTTGGAACACCCAACTGCGCCCAAGACCCAATCTTCGGGCTGATGACGTTAGGCTATCTTGAAGAATTTGAAGGTAATCCTCCTTCTTCATCATCCCATTTACTTTCTGTAAAGCACCAGTTCCATTGGCAGCAAAACAGCCCCACAGCATAATACTACCACCACCGTGCTTGACGGTAGGCATGGTGTACTTCGGGTTAAAGGCCTCACCTTTTCTCGTCCAAACATATTGCTGGGCATTGTGGCCAAACAGCTCGATTTTTCTTTCGTCTGACCACAGAACTTTCCTCCAGAAGGTCTTATCTTTATCCATGTGATCAGCAGCAAACTTCAGTCGAGCCTTAAGATGCCGCTTTTGGAGCAAGGGCTTCCTTCTTGCACGGCAGCCTCTCAGTCCATGGAGATGCAAAACACGCTTGACTGTGGACACTGACACCTGTGTTCCAGCAGCTTCTAATTCTTGGCAGATCTGCTTTTTGGTGATTTTCGGTTGAATCTTCACCCTCCTGACCAATTTTCTCTCAGCAGCAGGTGATAGCTTGCATTTTCTTCCTGATCGTGGCAGTGACAAAACAGTGCCATGCACTTTATACTTACAAACAATTGTTTGCACTGTTGCTCTTGGGACCTGCAGCTGCTTTGAAATGGCTCCGAGTGACTTTCCTGACTTGTTCAAGTCAATGATTCGCTTTTCAGATCCATGTATGTATATTTTTGACCCAGCAGATTTGATCACTTTTTCTGTTAACCCATAATAAAGTCATAAAAGAACCAAACTTCATGAATGTTTTTTGTGACAAAGAAGTATCTGTTCCAATCACTCTATCGGAAAAAAATCAGAGTTGTAGAAATAACTGGAAACTCAAGAGAGCCATGACATTATGATCTTCACAAGTGTTTGTAAACTTTTGACCACAACTGTGTATTACTGAAGACATTATATAATGCAAATAAGGTTGCTTAAAAGTTGGTGGGGACAATTTGAACATCCTGAAAAGTTTGTAGTGTTTTGTCCCTACCGTTCCTGTGCAAACCTACGTCCTTGGACTCCAGAGCTCTCATAAACCTCTGATGAAACTATGAAAACATTTTAAACGTGGTAAGTAAAAACTCTGAAAGGTTACCACCCACAAAACTCTCAGAATTTTCCAAAAAGAGAACAACCCCCCAAACCGATTGACTTAATTTAAGTGTCACTGATATACTGTCCATCGTTTCACCTTGCCTTATGTTGTCGAAAGCTGACAGCAACACGAGCGGGAGATTTGCGGCTTCAGGGATGGGATGCCACACACAGCATGTCTGAGCTCAGTACATTCCACTCAAGTTTAGCTTAACATTAAACGTTCACTTAGAACATACAGCGAGGTGAAAAGATTTACATTTCTGCCGGTAAAGCTGTCCAGCAGTCTGAGGAGAGTTTTTGCTATAAAACTGTTTTATGACTGCTGAAAAACACACACATATGACATAAATGGGTGTCACCAGACAGCAGTATAATATTTAACATGCTTTCAATGTGTTACGAGCATCCCTTGAGATTTTTTTTTTAATGTGTGTAGAGTGGGGAAAAATATATCATCTTTTCAGTAAAATCCAGTGAAACTGAGAAATCGATAAGGCTGTAAGTTGTTTCAACTAATACAACCCCTAGCAAAAAGTATGGAATCACCGGTCTCGAACGAGCACTCACTCCGATATTTTATCATGTAGAACAAACTCAGATAAAAAGCTTGAAAAAATAATGAATTAGTTCAAAAGTGCAACTCTTTAGCATTCAGAAACAGTAAAAAGAAATGAATAAAAAGTACAGTGCCGTGCAAAAGTATTCGGCCCCCTTGAACCTTGCAACATTTCGCCACATTTCAGGCTTCAAACATAAAGATATAAAATTGTAATTTTTTGTCAAGAATCAACAACAAGTGGGACACAATCGTGAAGTGGAACAACATTTATTGGATAATTTAAACTTTTTTAACAAATAAAAAACTGAAAAGTGGGGCGTGCAATATTATTCGGCCCCCTTGCGTTAATACTTTGTAGCGCCACCTTTTGCTCCAATTACAGCTGCAAGTCGTTTGGGGTATGTTTCTATCAGTTTTGCACATCGAGAGACTGACATTCTTGCCCATTCTTCCTCGCAAAACAGCTCGAGCTCAGTGAGGTTGGATGGAGAGTGTTTGTGAACAGCAGTCTTCAGCTCTTTCCACAGATTCTCAATTGGATTCAGGTCTGGACTTTGACTTGGCCATTCTAACACCTGGATACGTTTATTTTTGAACCATTCCATTGTAGATTTGGCTTTATGTTTTGGATCATTGTCCTGTTGGAAGACAAATCTCCGTCCCAGTCTCACCTCTTGTGCAGATACCAACAGGTTTTCTTCCAGAATGTTCCTGTATTTGGCTGCATCCATCTTCCCGTCAATTTTAACCATCTTCCCTGTCCCTGCTGAAGAAAAGCAGGCCCAAACCATGATGCTGCCACCACCATGTTTGACAGTGGGGATGGTGTGTTCAGGGTGATGAGCTGTGTTGCTTTTACGCCACACATATCGTTTTGCATTGTGGCCAAAAAGTTCAATTTTGGTTTCATCTGACCAGAGCACCTTCTTCCACATGTTTGGTGTGTCTCCCAGGTGGCTTGTGGCAAACTTTAAACGAGACTTTTTATGGATATCTTTGAGAAATGGCTTTCTTCTTGCCACTCTTCCATAAAGGCCAGATGTGTGCAGTGTACGACTGATTGTTGTCCTATGGACAGACTCTCCCACCTCAGCTGTAGATCTCTGCAGTTCATCCAGAGCGATCATGGGCCTCTTGGCTGCATCTCTGATCAGTTTTCTCCTTGTTTGAGAAGAAAGTTTGGAAGGACGGCCGGGTCTTGGTAGATTTGCAGTGGTCTGATGCTCCTTCCATTTCAATATGATGGCTTGCACAGTGCTCCTTGAGATGTTTAAAGCTTGGGAAATCTTTTTGTATTCAAATCCGGCTTTAAGCTTCTCCACAACAGTATCTCGGGCCTGCCTGGTGTCTTCCTTGGTTTTCATAATGCTCTCTGCACTTTAAACAGAACCCTGAGACTATCACAGAGCAGGTGCATTTATACGGAGACTTGATTACACACAGGTGGATTCTATTTATCATCATCGGTCATTTAGGACAACATTGGATCATTCAGAGATCCTCACTGAACTTCTGGAGTGAGTTTGCTGCACTGAAAGTAAAGGGGCCGAATAATATTGCACGCCCCACTTGTCAGTTTTTTATTTGTTAAAAAAGTTTAAATTATCCAATAAATGTTGTTCCACTTCACGATTGTGTCCCACTTGTTGTTGATTCTTGACAAAAAAATTAAATTTCATATCTTTATGTTTGAAGCCTGAAATGTGGCGAAAGGTTGCAAGATTCAAGGGGGCCGATTACTTTTGCAAGGCACTCTAAGTGTTGCCCAACGACAGCCCCAAAACATCACTGCTCTAGAGGAGATCTGCATGGAAGAATGGGCCAAAATACCAGAAACAGTGTGTGAAAAGCTTGTCAAGAGTTACACACTAAAAAATGCTGGGTTATTTTTTCTACCCAACCAATGGGTTATGAGATATTTGACTCATTTTGGGTTATTTTTTGGTGATTTGGGTCAAGTGGGTTATTTGTTGTGCAACCCATGTGCTGGGTTAAAAATCATACAACCCAATACCCATCGGTTTACTCAGCATCTGGGTTGTTCTGCCTCGTACGTCATCACGTCAAAGGACGTCCCCCTCCACACACTCAGGAATGCGCGGGCAGGCGCCATTGCCCAGAGTTCAGCTCAAGCACTTCTCATCGTGAGCACCTGTCGGATATCTTCGAGGCAACTTGATAATGAAAGGTTTGTGCACACTAACGCCTAGCTACATATCAAATTCATGTCGTTTGTTGTGTGACCTAATAGTATCTTTACGTCAACGTTACTCAGTTGATTTGCCAAAAACGTAAAGCTAACGCAATTACCCTTTGGCTAGAAGTAGCAAGTGCGTTTTTTTCTTTGGGTTTGCTGCAATGCAGCTTGATGAAATTTAAATTAAAACCAGTCAGACTCTCACAGATAAGTCTGTTTGCCAGCCAATTTTATGGCTGACACAGTCGGAGGAAGGCATGTGCCCGCCCGCACACGTCCGTGTCGCATACATTAACAGCAAGCTAGCTAGCTGCTTAGCTAACCCTTTAGCCAACAAGTAGTGCGCCGACCTTATATCAACACTCATACAGCTTCTTTCTTCATGTCTAGGCCATTTATCAAATAAATTAAAATAGTTTGTATGTAGTAAGGTCGTCAGCTGGCAGCCATGGCTGCATTTGTACTCTGTGCGGTTTCCCCACTGTAGCCACGGCCACTTCTGCTGCTCTCGTCGGGCTGCGAGGCAGTGTCCATGACCGAGCGCAGTCATGGACACTGGTTAGGCCCTTGCAGCCCGACTAGTGTCCATGACTGCGCTCTCCTACACGCGTCTCTCACTCTCCGACAGCCTGATCTGTGGTCAGGTCAGTAAATGGAGCTCACATCTCAGTTGCGCCTATGAGCTAACACGTGACTTATCCTTCTTTGGCTTGGCCTAGCTAGCGTCACTAGCAGCAACATCCGTGCAGCCTGCGGCTCCATTGAGAAAAGCAGCTCTTACAAATGACGAAATGTAAAGTGCAAGACACGTTGTAAAACTAAGGCGCGACTGTGACACTTTGGATTATGAAACGCTTTAGGCAGGAAAAAAATGTAGCTGTGCTTTGTTTTCTGCTACTTCTACTTTTTCCGGCCATGTAAACATAGCCACTGCGATAAATGCGGTTAGCACTCCCGGCGATATTGCCGTGATTGCGATATTGCCCTAGCAGGTTAATTTCCTAGAAAGTCAAGTCAGTCTCCAGTTGTATTTAATGTCCCATAAGATTATCTATTGTTAATGAGCTCATGAAATAAACGCAAGCAGTTTTTTTTTTTTTGAACCTTTTCCCTAGAAACAAAAAGTCAGAAATGTCAATAATTATTTAATTTGTTTGCACGCTTGTGGTTTCTGTCAGCAGTAAACACTTTAGAGACACTCTACAAATTAAAGTTAGCTTTGTGCTTAAGCCCCTTAACATCTGCAGATTTGTCATTGTTAATGTAAGTACCCTTTTGAAAACTTTTTGAGGCTTTTTGTCCTCCCTATTTGTTGGATTTTTTTTACTTTAGTGCCTGTTTTGGTTGCATTTTTAGGACTTTTCAAGCATTTGTTTTTTGACACTGAGTTTTTTTTTGTGTTTGTGTGTGATTTCTTGTCACTCTAATTCTTTGACATGTTTTGTTACTCGGTTTGGTTGTTTTACTTTATTCATTTGTTAATTTCTGTTTTGTTTTTCATACTTTTAGAAGCCGTATTCAAGAAAGTTGATTAGTTCGTAGTCGAGAGTATGAGTTTTATTGCCTTTAAATTTTATAAAATTAGTATTTAATGTTATCGCAAACTGACAAGACTCGTGTAAGTCATCCTCATAGCAGTATTTAATGGATTTAAAAGTCAAAATTGAAAAGGCTCAAATTAAATAGAAATCACAATGTGTCTCCGATAAATCACAATTAGGTTTCTTTCAAAAAATCATGCAGTCCTACCTGTGAGTGAACAAATATTGGATTACATTCTGCAGTTCGTTTCCTTTTCATTCGACAATGTTTTCCCTGAATAATTATACAACAGTTATTTTATTTTTGCCTAAGCCCTTTTTGTGTTTGTTTCAGATCAATGGATAGCTTTGTCACTACACCGTTGACAGAGTGGCAGCTGGCAGATGTGGTAGAAAGATTTAAAGGTATGAAAACATTTTCATCTTTTTTGAGTAGCTTCCAGTGGTATGTTATGACTAATATGGCACATTTTATAGTCTTTCAGTACTCTTTTCACGTTTAATAAATGTTGGGAGATTGTGCTTCTTACTATTGCTTCCATATAATTTTGCTTTCTGCTGAGCTGATGTAATGTCTCTGTCTTCTGTTTTGTTTTTCAGAGGAGGGGATTGATGAGGAAACAGTTAAGCAGTTGATTCCAAGAGCAGGCCCTAGACTTCAGTTTCTCAAGAAATTTAGAGAACTTGTACGTAGTTAAGTGACTAGTTGGAGGGTTCTCTTCTTTTTGTTTTTGCTTATTTTGAATATATTTTTTGAAAGATGACATTCAAATGCTTTAAGTGCAAAAAGCAAATTTCAGGGGGCATCAAGGGTCTTTTTTTATTCATTTGTGTGGGGTACACCATGTACACTCAGCATCAACCCACTTCCAGTGTTGTGAAAGCGGTTGTGGTCGGACATTTTCTTATCTATAGTCTTTTAGACGACACTTAGAAGAAGAAAAAAAAAGTCCTTCAAAATACTCTTGATGACCCATTAGAAGGTCCAGCCCCACCCAGCCACAATGTTCAAATGATGAAATTGAGCCAGCCCTGGAAGAATGTGTCATTTTAAGAACTTTTTTTGATGTTTTTGAGGTTTTGTCACACTTGTTTGATCTCTGAAGATGATTCTGTCATTCTCAAATTACTTGTTTTTCTTGGCTGCTTTATTCACAATTTCCTTATCATATTAATCTATTTTTGTGCTATTTAGGGGCTTATTCAATGTTTTTCTTGGCTGCTTTATTCACAATTTCCTTATCATATTAATCTATTTTTGTGCTATTTAGGGGCTTATTCAAGGTTTTTAGATTTGTGTAAAGCAGCAAAAATGAGTCAAGAACAACAACCAAACTGAACAACAAAAACACCACCAAAACACATCAAAAGAGTGACATAAAATCACCAAAACATTCCCAAAATGCAAAAAATTGACCAGATATAAGCTAAATTCACTAAAAAGTGCAAGAAAAGTGACAAAAATACTAAAGCATCATTTAAAAAATGCAAATAAAATGTGACAAAAACCAACAAAGAAATGAGAACATGATAACATGAAGTTGAAAAGACAATGGTGTTTTTGAGGATTGAGATGGAAAATGAATGAATGAATGAGAGGAAGGCGGGGGTTAAAGGGTCAAGCTTAAATCTCGCATGGTCAGTCCTATAAATGTGTTGGTCCTAAACTTCAATCGTGATTTTTTTCCCTATGTTTGTCTGTTTTGCACAGTATTTTGCCAAGTTTGCCTTGACTTTTTTAATGTGTGATTCACTCATTTGCACTGAATGTTTTACAAATAAATATCAAGGCAGAGTATTATAAAGCTTGCTGTACTAGTATTTATTGTTACCTCTTATCCATTATCAAATCACTTGGATTGTTATAGGTTGTGGTTGTACATTTTGGTTAATTTGACCAAGCATTTGTATGGATTACTGAACTTGTTTAAAACAACCCAACATTTTAATTAATTTTGCCCCACATTTACAACTTATTTTACTCAACATTTGGTAAAGTTGATAAACAACACAGGTAGTTAAAACAACCCACAGTAACACTTAATTAAACCCAACATTAAGTACAATTAATAAACTATATATATAGTTAAAACAACCCAAAATTGTAATTAATTTGACCCAGTTTTTGGGTACAATATATAACACATACATGAAGTTGAATTTACCTTGGTTTGTAGTTAATTTGACCCAGAAATTGAGTAAATTTTTTTAACTCATCTGTTGGGTTATAGTGATGTAACCCATCTTGCTGGGTCAAATTGACTACTGCTGGGTTGGTGCAATATTTAACCAGCGGTTGGGTTATTTTATAACCCAAATTGGGTTATTTTTAACCCAGCAGTTTTTAGTGTGTACAGAAAACATTTGGCCTACGTTATTGCCAGCAAAGGCCAAATACTTATTTTCCACCATGATTTGCAAATAAATTCTTTAACAATCAAACAATGTGATTTTCATTTGTTTTTTTCCCCCCACATTCTGTCTCTCATGGTTGAGGTTTACCCATGTTGCCAATTACAGGCCTCTCCAATATTGTCAAGTGGGAGAACTTGCACAATTAGTGGTTGACTAAATACTTATTTGCCCCACTGTACGTCATCAGCCATTGTGCTGTGACTCAGGAATTTAATGCTTACTTTCACATACGCCTCGTCCCAGTAAAGTCCCGGACATTATACTAAGAAGTAAGAGTGTGACAATATCTCGATACAGCGATATATCGCGATATTTTGCAACCCGATGGGTTATCGATATGCTCCCGCCAAGAATCGATACTTTTATTTAACATATTGGCCATACAATGGAGTATGGATGCTGTAAACTGCTCAATGTTTGTTGAGCAATTCCTTGGCGGTCCACTAGGGGCGCTCGGGAGTGGCGGTGAGGGTAAAGTGCGCACAAGTTGTCTAGAGAAGAAGAGAAGAATAAAAAAGCTCCGTGAGAACGGTGGAGGGAAAAAATGAGAAAAATATTGCTACAAATCACACATGGGGACACACTTTAGATTTTACACCAACAAGAAAGGAAGCAAGGTGAACAAGGACTTTGCTGTATGCAAGAATTGTCTAAGAAAAATAAGTTTCACTGGGAGCTGGTGACGTAGTGGACACTGGAGTTTGTGAGCTTTGCTTGCATCACTTGAGGTAAGAAAGTTTTGCAATGTAATTGACTTTTTAATTTACATGTATTATTTTGATGACATTTGGTGTTGAATGATATAAAATAAACCAGGACCCTAAACTGGATGAAAATGAATATCGAACAAGCCCACATGAATTTACAGATTTATTTGAGAACCAATTTCCATCTAGTTTACTACACAAACTGTTATTACTGTCATTTTGATACAATAAGCTATAAAAATGGTTTGAATAGGTTCCAAGATATATAAAGTGATGTGCATGATAATTAATGTAGCCTACATATTAAAAATAGGTAATTATTGATGTAGCCTACATATTAAAAATAGGTAATTATTGAATTTTTAATTTCTATACATTCAATTCATATTTTTTTTAATTCAATACTTCCAACACAAAAAAAAAAAATCAGGATTTCAACTCAAACACTATGAAGTAGCTAATATTTTGTTGTTTTTAAGGTGAGGAAGACTGTGACTGAGCAAGTCTGACATCTTAATTGCTGAAGCAGATAGCGGAAGTGCTCAAACCAAGCAACAAAGTTCATATACGAAGAAAAGACCCACCAATTTTATCATTGCCCCACTCCAAGCTCAACTGCTGACACCTACGGCACTTTTTATATTTTTTATCTCTCCAAGCGATATCAGTGGTCGTGGTTGGTTTCCTCTATATGTGCAGGGGCACAATTTGCAGTAGATTTATATTTTACAGCAATGTTGCACAGAAAAGGTGTCACTGTTTAATAAATGACTTAAACAGTATTTTTTTCTATTTTCAAATATCTTTTTTTCGTTTCAACAGTTGTATCGTAGAATTTCATGTATCCAATTTCTGACCAATACATCGATAATCGCTGTATCGTGATATAATCGTTATCGTGAGCCTTGTATCGCGAATCGTATCGTATCGTGAGGTGCCCTGAGGTTCCCACTCCTACTAAGAAGCGACCCGTTAAATGTCCGCGTAGTGCAGTACTTCTCAAATAGTGGGGCACGCCCCCCCAGGGGGGCGCAGAGCGATGCCAGGGGTGGCGCCTGTGACCTCGGGGAACATGTTTTTTTTTTTTTTTTGCCATACTAGAATAAAGTGTACTTTCACATCCACTCAGTGGGTGGCAGTGGCGCTCTTATTTTCAAAGTGCGCGCAGTATTTTTGAAGTGAGCAAGAGCACACGGAAAAGACTCATGAGGAGCCGGAGAGCTGTGCGCCATTTTCGAAAGCCGTTTTCCGGCTGGACTCATGCAGCGACCCACTGTCTTCTCCAGTTCTTACGTGTCCGCCCGAGAAGTGACATTTTCGGCTTGGCATCGTCACGACGGCCGCCCTCACCTACGGTTCTCCCTCGGCCGCCGAGAATGCGCTTTTTGCAGGCCGTTTGCCTTTTGGCGTTGACATTTAATACAGTGGTAGATAGGGATGGGAATCGAAATCCGATTCCAATTCCGGTTCCGAGTGTTTCGAGGCCTCGACATCACAATGAAAAAGCCTTAACGATCCCTTTAACGATTCCTAAAGACGCGTATTGCGTCGTGACGTGTGTTGTTGTCCAGACGCATTAAACTAGCATGGCGCCAAGAACCACTCGCTCCAAAGTTTGACTACACTTCACCAGGAAAGAGTGTGAAAATGAAAGGTTACGACGGGTAAGCACGAGCATTGCAGCCATAAACATAACAATGACAGCACGTAGGTTCAAACGCTCGAAAGTGTGTCTTCACTTCACGAGGAAAAATTACAACAAAGCGACTTGCAGTCATTGCAAGGTGGAGATAACTGCATCGGGAGGGAATACAACTGCGCTGTCCCCAATAACAAACAGGTTTGCATCAACGTAAATCAGCGATGATTAGCTGCTAATAACAGTATGGTTAGCATTCGTTCGCTAGCATTAGCACATCGTTCAAACAACTACACAACTGGATTTAAGTGTCTGATCGCGAGTGGAAACACAACAACAACAGCACAAAAGATGATACATGCAGGCGTTGCCTCTGTAGATATTAACATTAACAAAGAACGTAGGCTCGTAGAAGTGTTTCCCTCTCTCACTAACTCGCTCACTCACTTGGATGCGGCATTTCTTCTTTGGGTGTATACGCGCTCTTCTTCACGTGAGCGCGTTCATGCGTGAGGAAGCGCAAGGGCGCCCCCACTTGAGCGTGTAAGCGCCACAAAAACTAAAAGACATGCAATTCAATGTAATGGTAAAATAATACACGTTAACCCAGCAGTCCCCAAACTGCGGTCCGCGGCCCAAATACGGCCCGCCTTCACATTTGGTCCGGCCATTTTGAATTTTTCAGAACAACAACCTATCTGCCAATATATACCGATATTTTTTATTTCTATTAGATAAATGTTTCAGTAAAATGTTACACATTCTTGTGTATTTGCCACTTATTGCCACAGTTAACATTGAGGCTTTGGGCCTCTTTTGATCTCGTTGTGAGTTTGTAAGGTTGTGACTTCTGATTAAACAAACTCGATGCCAATCAAAACGTTTGATCTTCTTTTTCCCCAAATTAGAATTGATAAGCGAATCGATAAAGAATCGAATCGTTAAGCAATATCGATAACGGAATCGGAATCGTAAAAATCCTATCAATTCCCATCCCTAGTGGTAGATGAGGAAAGACCACTGTTTACTGTGTCTAAAAATGATTATAGCGGACAGCCGGAAGCCAAATCAATTAAGACGCCACTTAAAGACATGAGACCCCAATCTCATTGATAAGCCACTTGGTTGTTTTTCAGCGAAAACGTGACGAATATTGCCAACAATCGTCCCGCTTTGTAGTGTTATGTCAGTAAACCAGTGAGCACTGTTAGCATGCTCAGTGCAAAATAATCCCACATCATTGCAAACTGGAGGTGATACTGGGAGCAGCGAAAATAAAAACTGTCCTTCTGTCCAAAGACACTTTTTTTCCCCCTTCTATTCAGTTTTGTTTTTCTAATCAATTTGAATTTGTTATTATTTACTGATTTTATTTTTCAGTATCAAATGGTCAAAAATGTACCTTGAGTGTATTTTTACAGATTGGATGTGACTTTTTTTATTATTTTTTAAATTCAGGCAAATTGATGAGCGTTAAGTCTTTTCTGTTACAAACAAAACGATGTTAATAAAGTTATACTTTATAAGTTGATCTGTTATTTTCTCTAATAGAAAAAAAAAGGATGCAATGTGAGGCAGAGGCGTACTTATAATCGTAATAGTTATAGACAAGTTATAGTTATCGACAATAATATATAAAGTTATAGACAAATGATACTATTTAAAGTGGTGGTAGAGTTTGGGGGGTGCAAAACATTTACGTCTTCTTTGGGGGGGGGGGGGGGGTGTGGCGTAACAAAAAATAATTGAGAAGCACAGGCGTAGTGGAATGTCAGTCATGCGTTCAATGTCAGTCGACCCGGGAAATTGCTTTCACATACAAGGGCTGCCCGTTTAAATTCTGGGATTTTAACTGTGTTTAGGCATATAAGAAAGGGGTTTATGTGAAAATATATTCCTTCAGTAGCATTACAACCTCTCACTATGTTACAAAACTTGTTCCGAGGTGTGAACGTCCCCATTTAAACTTTGATGCAGCGTCGCACGTTATACAACTTTGTCACTGTATTTAACAAGTATTCCAACCCCTCCAGCAAAAATAAGCGGGTTGCGACAAAACTTGTGACTTTATCTGTTGTTATCAGGAACTCAAAATGGGGCACGAGACTACAGGGAGACAGTTTCCCTTACAATCTTCTTGGAAAATGTTCATACCGATTCACCCTTAATTCGAACAGTTATGTCATCTTCTGCTCACAGGTCAGGCTAGTTGACCGCGTTATACAAACCGACAGAGGCCTACTTATTCAATCCCTGCACACGTCCGATGTAGACGTGTACGAGTGCGATGCTCAGGAGCGCACTCACTTCACGCAGACTCACACTACAGCTGGTCCCGCAAGGACAACTGGAGCGAAAGTCGAAAGCCACCGAGGAGTCAGGACCCGATGACTGTCAGGGATGCCGTTACAAAGACTACCTGAGGCTCATGAGCTCCCCCGTGGGGTCCCTGGAAGAGTTCTGCGACTCCCTCTGGCTCGAGAAAAGGCCCGCGGTCGAGCCATGGGTGCTGGAAAATGGAAACACATGCAGGAAATGAAGAAGAATCGGAACATACGGCATCAATGAAAGAAGGAAAGAGTGACTGACAAACTGTAGGGGAGCTAAATGAGAGAAGAATGTAAAAACAGTCAAGACTCAAAAATGGACAAGTTCACAGTTGAGAAAATATTTAGCCATTTTTGAGGCATCTATATTTTTCTACTCTGGTGTAAAAGGTTCCACAAATACAAAACGTATCAGTTCAGATGGATTTTTTTCACGAATTGATTATATTCAAATGTTGAGATTCCCCAAATTGGTATAGAGCAGGGGTGTCCAAACTTTTTGCAAAGGGGGCCAGATTTGGCGTGGTAAAAATGTGGGGGGCCGACCTTGGCTGGAGTCCTTTATGTAGAACAATATATTTAAAGGGTATGTAAACGCAAAGGGGGTGTGAGACATCAATAGAACCGTTATGTGCCAAGATAACAAATATTGATAAAGTTAACAAAAAAATCAATCACATTAATGAGCAATTATCGGAAATAGATCGAAAATGACGAACATTTCCGAAAGTGTTCCGGAAACAGCCGAATGGGGCGGAGACGTCATAACAAGGAAACAAAAGTTCGAGGCAGGTGCCATCGTTGTTTATTGACGAGAGAGTTGTGTTCGTGTTTTATCAAAAAATCGCTAAAATGGTTCAAACCTGTCATGCTATGTGGTTTGCAACTAGCCATTTGTCGCAATGTAGTACCCATGAGTTCCCGAACGCGAGAAAAAGAGCTGGACTACGCAGACAATGAGTAAAGTTTGTCAGTGCTAATAGGGCTAATTTTGCAATTTTACAGAGAAACGGGAACCGGACGAGCCAGAAGATGTGCCTACAACCTCAAAGAAAGCAAAATTTATGCTACTTCCCAATCACTAAAGACCCACGAACTGCGAAGGAGTGAATTCGTGACCCGTATGTGAATAAATCAAGTGATTCGAGCATGTCTGTGGAACAGGAATATCAGCTTGTAGAGATCGCAAATCACGGTGACTTAAACGTACATTTGAGACAACAACTCTACCGAAATTCTGGATTAAAGTCAGTTCGGAATATCCCGACATCGCTAGGAGCGAGCTGAAAACTGTGCTACAATTTCTAACATCGTGTATTTGTGATGCTAGCTTCTCTCACTCTCCCATCTCGGGACCATCTCGTCTCAACGAAACAAACTCAGCCCTCCCACTGATTCAGCGGGTGAGTTGTATTTTTTCCCTGCACTTAATACGACGGGGCTTAACACAAATGCTATTTTATATTTGCTGTATTTTTCTGCCGCACATTGCCGGTGTTCTGACAAAGTTGGCATGCGCCTAATGTTAAAAAGGACCGCGAATGCGATTCCTAAGTAAACACTACAAACTTTCTTTAAAGAAAGGTATATTAACTTACGTTTGCCATGTTTGGCGCACACAACAACTGCACGTAGCCCTCTCACTTAACGACTTCGCCGTGTCGTTAAGCGTTAATTTACGCCATTTCCGTGTTGCACATGTATGTTTGTGATGTAAATAGTTTTTTAGCACCATTGGATAACATTGAGAGTCCAACTGAATATAAAAGAGGGATACCGGTCCGTGAAAAAAAGACCCAAATCACACCGGTCCGTGGTGCAAAAAAGGTTGGGGACCCCTGCTCTAATCCCATTCATATTTGTGTCGGTTGGCAGAGCGAAACCGATGATAGCATATTAAATGATAATTATTCTATACATTACTTTATTTTGTGGTCACGGTGTATCAGCTTCACAAAAAGAAATGCAAAACAAACCATTCGGTGATTCTGTTGCCGCCGGTGTTTCATCAGTGTGATTGCTCCCCTCAATGATCCTTTCATTAGGCTGCATTGGCTTTCGTTTGGGCTCAAATTGATAACCCAAAACACCAAAGAAAGGTTCATAACTCTCCTCATCACCATTAGAAGAATGTTCGTTACGTCGGATTCGTCGCTGCAACTAGAAACGTAATTGTCCGCCATCATCGCCGCCTTTCGGTACTAAAGCACAGAGCCGGTTGTTTCCTTGTTTTGATGTCACGCACACAATCTGCCAGATTTCCGGGATCTCGGGGGCGGGTCTTTTTAGCTTGAAATTTAACCAAATTTCTCTCATTTTCTTGGTGTTGCGATGTGTGTAATTACACGAAGTGACATGATATGAATCCAAAAGGCATTCGTTTATGGATAAATGATGGAATATTAGCATTTCCCCAGGTGTTGACATACACTTTAAGCAAACATTAGCAAGCCATTCAGTGTGTCACATTTGCTTTATTATTTTTTTTAATTAATAATTTCAACAATCTCGCAATTAGCCTTTGCGGCGTTCTCTTTCGACTCTCGGGCTCTTGCGAAATACTACTGCCGTGAAATTAAACTAGCTTCAAGTTGCTTCAATTTCTCGCTGCGTATCTTCCCTGTAATCTTGTCATACATGTCAGCCTGTTTTGCTTGGTAATATGTGCATTGTTTATTTTTTTCTCCGTTAAACTAGACTAGCGGAAGTCAACAAACACGCCCCAAAACCGCACAAACATAATGCCACACCCCTCTAGTGGCTTGGCGGTGAATTACAGAGCAACGCGTTCCCTCACCGCAGAACTATCGTATGCTCATTGATTGCCTGGCACGGCCAGACTGTTCTCCCTGTGTTTTTCAAACACTGAGAGTATAGTCTGGGACCCAGCCCATTAACGGCCTCTCGAGCAAGTACAAAATCAATCGACAAATCAGATTCGTTTATTTACGTGACGTGTTCTTAACGAGCAACGTCACTCTTCCGCGTCAGAAGTCGTCTCCACAACAACACAGATGGCGAACAGGAGAGCTGAGATTATGTTCCAATCCACGGTAAAATCAGTTCTAAATTACCAAAAACACATCGACACAAGTCATTGACAACAGTCTGTCTCGCGCTAGCCATATTGAATAAACTCTGCTCTCCTTGTATGTTTACTTCCGCGCGCAAGTCCCTCGTCCCGCCCATCGCTGATTGGTCCAATCCGCTGTCTGTTTGCTGTGGCTTGCTCCGCCCTGGAAGTTTTATCCGCCTAATGGTGGCCAGACTCAATAGCTGGAACAGCGGTGAGTCTGGAGTCCCAGGCTAGCTCATTGACGCCGTAGTCACTTCGCCGTCACCGCAACGCAGGAGTATAACTCAGGCTTTAGTTTCCCTTGTCCTGTGCAGAAGTGTGTTTCTTCCAAGGTCAGTCACGTCAGCCTCCCGCCATAGCCTGTCATAGGGATACTGAATATTATCCTCCATTTGGAGCGCTTTGTGTTTGAACCTTTTTAATCTTAGCCATCTTGACGTTTTCCTCCATTTGGAGTGTTTTGTGTTTTTGCCTTTCTTCCCTTTTGGAGTGCATGTTTGTTTGAACATTGATTGTGGTTGCCCTGACTTATTCCTCCATTGGAGAGCTTTTGGTTTGTACTTTTTTCTCATCCCCGCATCTCAGCGGAAGAATCTCTGTTATCAAAATAAAATTTTTGCCTGAACCTACGCAACTGAGTCCGCCTCGTTGTCTCGGCCTGACAATTTACAAATGTGATTGCACTTTAGTTTATATATTTAAATGTTCAGATATTAAGACTTGAATGAGGCAAAATAACATGCTTTTTTTCTCAAATATATTGTTATAATCATTTGTTTCAGATGTACTGTAATTCTTTTCTGTATAAGAATTAAAAAGTTCAAAAAGTCTTTTTTCAAACTTGAGTCTTGAGAAAGAGGGGGTCGTCTTATAATCAGGGCCTTCTTATATTCGGGCCAATACGGTATATGTAATGGAGTAAATTTAAGTCGTTACTACCCACCTTGGTATATGATTTGCATGTTGGTTTTAAATTCAACTCCTGAAACAAATGGCATTTTAAACAATATTCAAATTCACTGAGATGTACCTGTACACACGTGTAGTCAAATGATCACTTTCTGAATAGACACGTAGGCTCTGATGTCAGCCTGTATTACATTTTTGTACCGTCAGATGTTTTGTTTTTGTTGAAACTATTTAAATAAATATGTCGTGCGTGTGTAAAACTTCAAGGTCCTTCCCTTCTGTAAATAAATGGACTCGGTGTGCGCTTTCTAGAGCACGGCGGCTTGAGAATTGGTGCGTTAGCCTTTTTCCAGGTGTCCCGATATAGCAAAGCAGGTCCCCGGATGCTGTATGTCGGAATGATTCAGAACCAGCTGCTCTCTTGTTTACTTAAAAAAAAATGAGCGAGAGAAAAGTCGCTGTGTATATGAAAGCATGTGATCGCATCGAGACTTCCTCAAGTAAACTGATAAGCATCTTCACGTGTCATAGTGTTATACAAACGTCAATAGTGCTACATTGTGTCGTTATCAGTGACAGTAATTAACACATCAAGGCCTTTTTATGTGCCAAAAAACGAGTCGCAATTTGGGTCTTGACAAAGGACATTACAGTGATCCTTCTTCAGGTTTTGTTATGAATATTTTACACGCTTCCTCCGAAGTCATTGTTTATTTATCGACTAGCCCACAAAGAACAAACATATCAGGCAAAAACAGAAACTGCCTCGTGAATATAATCTCCTCATTACGCAGTAATTATTTTGGTGTTTCCTTGAAAAGAGTGGCACTCAGACTGAAGCAGCGGGAAAGGAAAGTGTGGGGAAAAAAGCAGCAATTTGATGTGATTGCGGTAATGAGCGTGACCGACCGGGCTAGAGACCCCCGGAGTGGGCTTGCAAGGATCTTAAACTGAGATGTAGGCAGCTTGCGCATGGTAGACTTACACTTGGTTAGCTGCGAGCTAGCATCAATAATCTGCTACATAGGGTGACCATATTTTGATTTCCAAAAAAGAGGACACTCAGCCCAGCCTCAAGATACTTGAATTTTACTCGTAGTTCACTCAAAGATGCCTATATCACTTTAATATATTTAAAGTGTGCCCACCCTCACTCTGGATGGAAAAATGCAGTTTGAAAATAAAGAAATAAATAATATATATAGAATGCAGACCCATGGAAATGTAGTCCAGTCAATACACATACACTATGTGCCAACTAAACATTTTTATAAATTACTATCATGACAACTGTCCTTGACGAATTGTTATTCACATTCAATTGATATTCTCATTCAATGTTCTAGATTGCACACAAACAATAACCGAAATAAACCGACAAACAATTCAACCAGCATGTTTCCAAACGTAGCAGTCCAAAACTACGTTTCCCACAATGTCTAGCGTGGTTTAGCTTACTGATAGCTAGCTGAGGCAAAAATCAAACTTTGCTATAAAAGTTTACAATCATTGGCAGCGCAACGATGCAACACCAAACGGGATTTTAACAGTCAAAGCTCCGACAGAAGTCAACAGTTGCCATTATGTAAGTATTTATCGTAAAAAAACTTAACAACTGGGCAGGCGTTGTGGCCAAATCGTCAACCCAGTAGATGGCGGTAATGCCTCATGATAGGGGTAAACTGCCAACAAAAACAAGAAGAACTACTCCTGCCCACCCTTCTCGTAGGAGCCATGTCAACTGCTGCCACCCAGCGGCCGGAGGGATTCTCTTCAAATTGGTCATTTTTATGAATTTATAAAACCCGCCCGGACGACGAGGATACTACGTGAAAGTAGGACTTGTCCGGGCAAAAGACGACGTTTGGTCACCCTACCTACCATTAATTCATGTTTGCATCAAAAACAGATTTTCTGATTTAAAAAAATGTCCTATTCATTTCCAATGGTAGAAACAATTGAATTTTAAAATGTATCTCATCTAGGATTGCCAATGACCTGAGAAAAAAAAGAGCCTCATTGGCCCCATAAATCTCACCCAATAATTATTTTTTTGTATGTGAAAAGTGTTTTTTTTGGTCATATGTTTATGGCGGAAAACACTCAGGTGATTTGAAGTTACGCTCTGAGACCCCCAATTTGGCCAAATTTCAAAATTGCCCGCTATGCATGTGTGATACATCATTGGAAAGCTTAAAATCTCAATTTTCTGGGGGAAGAAAAATTTTGAACAGGAGGGCATTTAAGAAAAAAATAAAAATTTAAACAGCAAAACCCTACCTGGAGGTGAGAGCACGCGAGAGCAGAATTAAGGACGCCACAATTTTAACGAGATATTATCGCGTGCTTACCTTGTTTCGATCCAAAAACTCCATGTAGCATGGATCACTGAGTGTCAAGACACAGCTGTGAATGGCCACAGCTGGATTTTTGGGGGATTTTATGGGTGAAACATGGTAATATAACAAAGGTCGCGATGCAGAAATTGCAGACAACAAGGAGTGGTTGAGATTTTCTTTTTCATATAGTTACCCTTTTAAACGTTATTTTTCAATTTTTTTTGTTTGGATCGCTTATTTACCATCTAACATATCGGGGAAAATACGACAATAACAAAAACAAAAAACAATTAAGCGATAGTTATGCGGTAGATATCCGTGACTTTTTTACAGACGCCAAATTTTCATTGTGACGTAATTTGTTTAAAAGTTTAAAATATGCGAGTGAATAATTTTTTGAAGTCGTTTTTTTTTTTTTTAAACTAAATATTAGACATCAATTAATGATTCTAAGCTAAAAATGACAGACATTTTGAATAATAAAGATAATTACTTACCTTCTTTTTATGGCTAGGTTGAAACAAAAGCTGTTGTGCGACGTCTGTAAACGGGGGTTTCCAGGGTAAAACGGGAAAATTAAAAAATGGTTCGGAGGCTTAGTGCGCTATTAATCTGCTATGGCAGCATATAAACATATTGGTCTATAAAACACAACAGTTCTTTTGGCCTAAAATACAGCAGTTGATTTTGAAGAGGGGTGCAAGAGCAGAAACTTGTTTTTCAGTCTGGTCTGTGTTTTCCGCCATATAATAATTATAACACAGGGTTACGATATACTCAACTCAGGCGATTTTCGACTTTACAACGCTAGAATCTTGTCCGCCATTTTGTCTCCAGTCATTTATTTTTTTGTGTGTGTGTTTTTTTTAGTCGCATAAACATTACCCAAAGACACGGAAATCGGGGCTGATTCATAAGTGGCCTATTTTTTCAAAAACTTTAAATTCAAATATTTTCAAAACCAAAGCTGCCACCGACCTAAAACCAAAACAGGCAGCTGCCTTAGCCATATATGAGTCTTCATGAGCAGCGGCATCAAAAAATTCAAAGTCGTTCACTCATAAAATCCCGATGAATATTTTTCATAGAAGTATATCAAAACTTAAAATGGCTATAAAAGTCTCAGATTTTACACTAGATGTACAAAAATCACCAAATGCAGAGACAATCACCTATATTTTCAGGATCAATAGCAATATTTAACATTTCATATGCGTTTTTGCCCAAAATAGCGACTTAGGTTTTTCACACCAGACAGCAAACATTTTAAATAATATGCCAGCAAGATTGAAAGCGGAATTGAGATGTCAAAAGGGTATTTACAGCTGTGAAGATGTACGCATTTGTCAAGCGTTGACAGCAAACCACTTGGTCCGAGTGGAGGCAGTCAGAGTTGTCGTGACTGTCGGGCCTTGTTGTTGACGGTAGCCCGAGGGATAGCAGCAAAGCAGGTATGTGCGTATAGGCTCCAAACAGTTGTTTCCCTGCAGGTAATAACTACTTATTCCTGATTTACCGACATACACGACCACCCTCATTCTCAGTGTTTGTGACAGCAAGAATATATAGGAGATCTTAAACTTGGTATGTCCAAGGTTCGACCCGTAGGCTATTACTTTTGGGGTGGCATAGAAAGAACAACACAGAAGCCTGATCTAGACAGGGTGGAAAAGTAAAATTGCTAGGGTCAAGAAGAGGTGTGATTGTTCAAAACGGCCATATTGCAGTAATTAAGGGTCATCATTTTTTTCGAAGATTTGCAAGAAGACTTGCAAGAAAAAAAACAAGGGGGTCAGTAGAACATTTAGCAAATGACCTCTAGGATTTTAGATGGACTTCATTTTGTCAATTGACATCAATACCATAAACGTAGAATCCATCTGAACCAGGCGGAGCTGGCAGTGAATGATCATAATAAAGTTATGGGAAAAAAATTAGGACACCCAATGGAAGCCTGTGTGCCTTATAACATATTTGGTCATACGCATATTTAATATCAATTATAACAATCTTGAGAGATTCAAGTAATAGAACTAAACAACTGAAAATATTTGTTTACAACTTTCTGTAAAATGTAATTTAATGTAATTGTTTAAGCAGACTCCACTACATGCCCTTTGACACAGTAAAGTGAATCACCGTATCCGGGCTAATGAGGGGGAGATGAGAAAAATGGTACAGTTTCTCGTAGGCACCATCTAACTGTTTGCATTAATCTAACACACGTAATATAATTAATCAGGAAATAGTATCATTTTCATATTTACGGTAGGACTGCACTACTAATATAAAATAAATAGCACACCATAGTTTAATGAGAAGAAATAGAAGAGATACACAATGCCGTCTTATCATAGAAGCCCAATGCATGCATCACAAACAAGATTGATGCACCAACTCTTGCAATCAGCTCTCCCAGCAAACTCCAAGGACAAAGTGCTTTGTCCTTAAACATGTAGAGACAGCCCGGACAACAAAATTGATAGCGGGTGTCCCATCCGCGCACGAACCTAAGCCGCCCAAAACCGGCCACAGAGTGGAAGACCCAAAAGCAACGCCCAGACACACCTTCGGACACACCTTCGGCACGGCCCGCTTCACCACAGACTTTAAAACAAATGGACACTGAGATAACACAGATTTTGCTGCTCAGAAACATGTAGCCTTGTTTTGGATCCAGAATTGTCCCTCCGTCGTCTGTTTTTGCCTTGTTTTTGACCATTGTCGACGAATAAATTGTCAACCTGCTTTCGGCGAGTCTTTTTCAAACTTTTGGAACATGGAGTCAGTACAAAGGGTTAATATCAGAGGTGGACACGCAAAGTTCCGCCTTACCGATTGGCGCACGCGAGGCAGCATCGGCCGACTGTCGCTGGGGGGCGAATTTCAACAAACCCCAATTGCAAACGCTTTGCAAAAGCACAAACGTAAACTTCCACAACACGATCCCCAATTCCTAAAGCGCGATTGCAAATTGGCAAAAGCACGAATCCCAATTGCCACAACACGACAGCAAATAGCTGGCAGCACAACAGCAAAATAACGCAGCACGACGGCAAGAGGATGACCCGGAAGTTAAAAAATAAAATAAAAAAAAAAAAAGGACGGCACTTTGTATCGTTCTATATGTGCTTTGTGACCAATTCTACGGACCTCCGTATAGTTGAAAATTTATATAAAAATGTCAATCGTTTTTGCTGGAAAAGTTTTGTGCAACTTTCGTTTTAGAGATATTTACCATTCTTTTATAGGTAAATTTGAGGTCAGCTAGGTTTTGTAGATACAGTATTATGCTTTAACTGAGATATTAATTTCGAGTGGGGACGCCACTCGGTTAGCTCCCCGCGGCTAATGGAGCGTACCAACTCTTTCAATATCAAAGGGGTGTCCGAATAACTAGCACGAACGCAGCACAAAACGAATGGCAACACTTCATGACCATTTTGGTGTAAATGAGGGGCTTAGAGTGACGTCATCACTCGAAATTAATATTTCAAGCCCCCCAAATTACCTCAAAATAAGCCCGAATTTGTTTGATCGTGCTAGTTGCTGGGACACCCCTCTGTTACTGATCGCCTCGGTACGCTCCCTTAGCCGTGGGAGCGAAGCTACGCGTCACAACTCGAAATTAAAAAGAAGAATTGTAAATATCTCTAAAAGCAGCACAAATAAAACTTTTACTGCACAAACGATGGACATCATTTTTACATAAAATTGCGTCTGATGGGGGGGGGGGGGGGGCAACTTCACAGAGGTCCGTCACAAAACACATATAGCAATATACAAAGTGCCCTTATATATTTTTTTTTTAACCTCTGGATCATCCTCTTGCCGTCGTGCAGCGGGATTTTGCTGTTGTGTTGCGAGCTTTTTGCATTCATGCTGCGAACTATTTGCTGTTGTGTTGCGAGCAATTTGCTGTCGTGTTGTGGCAATCGGGGTTCGTGCTTTCGCCAATTTGCAGTGGCGCTTTAGAAATTGGGGATCGTGTTGTGGCAGTTTGCATTCGTGCTTTTTTTCTTTTGCAAAGCGTTTGCAATTGGGGTTCGTGCTTTTTTTCTATTTGCACAGTGTTTGGACTTTGCATTTCGCCTGACACCTCTCGACCACCGTACGTACATTATACTAGGAGTTTTTTTAATTAGTTTTTATTTATATGAACATTAATATTTTTCAATTCTTTCTTCCTTTTTGTTAATTTAGGGCTGATTATGTAACCATATTTGCAGCTCTAAAGGACTAGAGACATTTTGCACCACCTGACAGACTTTTGTTTTTGGGTATACCGACCTTACCATGTTTAATAAGCTAACGGTGAATAATATTTATCTCTGTGTCTGTGAGTGGAGAAAGTTCTTACTACTGTACATTCAATATTGATGAATTTACTTCATCACAATCCAAGCCGAAACTACAGTCATGTCCATGAACTGACCTCTTAGTCCTGTCAATTCAGACGTCTGTTTTGTATCCTCTAAAAACACCCCGCGGTTACATTTCGTCCGCTTCAAAGCTCTATCAAAACATAAGCGTACATTCTTGGCACTTCTACGTGATATATACAGTACATTGATATATTATAACATCATGTTGCTGTGTGAGCTCAGAAGAAGTGTTTATCTGATTTAGACTTGAGACACTTCTTATTAAACTCTGAATCTGTACTGGATCAAGCATGTAGAGCAGTTAGTTGACATTCCTCACTTGAAATAATCTTGGATTCTTTTTGTCAATGGATGGATTAAAGATCTTTGATCATATGAAAGACAACCTGAGATGCATTAGGGGTGGGCAGTGGCGCGTCCCATCATCCCTTGCCTGAATGGCTTTTAAAGGGGGTGCGGATAGTCCAGGAGACCACTCTGGGTACTGAGGGGATGACAGCGGCCCCTTTGCTGGAGCTGCGGGAGGAGGGACGGGCTGTGCTGGCTCAGCCCCCTGATTGCTAGGGAGGGGCTGTGGTCCAGAGGCGGCCACCGCACAGCGTTTCCACTTATCTGCAGGACTATTTCACGTCTGATGGGATACACGAATGACTGTCTGAGTGCTGATGGGTCGCGGAGTGTCGCGCATTCCGGGTGGGGACCCAGTCCTGCCCCGGGTCTAGTGGGCCGTGGGGTCCCGCGGTGTGTCGTTTCGGTTGGGGTGTTGGTGGGAAGGCGCGGGGGGCGGTGGGGCGTCCCCTCATCCCTTGCCTGAATGCCTTTCAATGGGGCCGAGGATAGTCCGGGAGACCACTCTGGGTCCCGAGAGGATGACAGCGGCCCTATTGCTGGAGCTGGGGGAGGAGGGATGGGCTGCGCTGGCTCAGCCCCTCGATTGGCTGGGGAGGGGCCTTGGTCCTGAGGCGGCCATCGTGCAGCATTTCCACTTATCTGCAGGACTTTTTCAAGTCTGATTGGATAAACGCATGACTGCGTGCAATTAGACACCCAAGCAGAGGAAATATCGGTGCAAGATTAGCGATCAGGCAGCATAGAATAGGATGTCAACATATTCATACTTACAAGTGATTCGCACAATACTGGGTTCTACACCTCACATCGCCGATTTTTGTACGCTCCACCCAACTTAATCACATCACTTTCTGACTCCCCCCACCTTATTCTCCTCGGTTATCAGGCTCCCCCATATGTTGTCAACCAGAAATACAATTAGCTAACGATAGCACCACTATATTCGTTCGTGTTGTTAAGATTTTTGTTGTTGTTTGTTCTTCTCTTCTGTCCCTTTCTGTCCCTCCATAACTCATTTCTGCTAGCTGCTTTCCCCTGATAAATGCAATACAATGAATAATTATCACGATTGGAGTATATCATACTCCCACGTGATACATTAAAATTTTTCAAACCAATTGGACACACAGGATTCCCATTCTCCGTGTCAAGCAGCTGAATAGGACAGGTTTTTAAAAAAATAAACCAAAAAGGGAGAACATAGATGTATAGACCCTACCCAAGTGACGTCACAACTCCTTCCTCCTGACTGGTGCCGCCCAATTGTCCGTCAACACATCATGTTTACCTGTTACGGCTACGTACATTCCTCCTATTTACGACGTGTTTTTCTGCTCGTTAATATTAATAATCAAAATGGTGAAGGCGTGTGTGGCGGCCGGTTGCAATAACAGAGAAGATAGACGGAGAAGACGGAGAGACTTGAAGTTCTACCGGATTCCGAGAGACCCGGAGAGAAGAGAGCGAGATGGGCTGCTGCAATTCGACGAGAAAACTGGGCTCCAAACGATTACCACAGATTATGTAGTAGTCATTTTATATCTGGTAAGATGCATTTAATATATATTTAGAGGGTTTTGGGCTGACAACCACAATTAAGATCATTGCTAGGCTAATCGCCGACAACATACACGTATGTATGTAGTGAGAGTGCTATCGCTAAACCATATAAACATTAAAAGCCCTAACTCCATTGACAAAAGACATGAAATACATTAGACTTGACAGTGGATGTTAGCAATAACAAAAGATTTTTGAATTGAAAATTTCGTAACTTACCTTTCCAAGCACAAGATAGATTCCTGCCGAATTTTTGTGGACGAGGACCTGTTTCACCCAACCAGCAACGAAGTATTTATAAGCCTCCAAGCTCTTAAAGTTTTTCAAACTTTCGTGAGAATAGGCTGATTTTGTGTGGACAAGATAGTTGTACATATCAGGGTAGCTAGCAGATGTCAGGCAAATACGGCGGAGACAGCGGGTCGAAAAACATCGATTTAGGCATCAAATATGGATCTGGCGAATGGATAAACTGAAGCTTTTCCACATAACGCCTTTTATGCAACGCATCAAGTGAGTTTACGGCATCCGAAAGCACCGGGTCTTCCATGAAATGCAATATAAATTGCTCGATCAATTGAGAACATTGATAATACAGACACAAAATGACGGACAAGGGGGCGGAACCATACAGCGAGCACGTGATTTTGTGACGTCGGTGGGTAGGGTCTATTGCCATACATTAAGGGATTCACATGAAAAAATGAGACCAATATTGTATTACAACATTTGAATGAATTAGAATGAAGTATTTTTTAAATAGGGAGTTACTTTTCAATCAGGCAGGATATTCTGGGTCAATTTTTCAAACTATAAATTTGAGAAACTGTTAAATATGCAGCTTCCTTGTATGAACATGAGTCAGATATTTAACAGCATAATTATAGAAAAAACAGGCCAACCGTATTCTTTAGAAGAGTGGTTAACTTAATATGATATCTAAATCTCCAGTGCAGTTAAACAACACTTCAAACCACAAGCACGATAATAAATATGATAAAGCGCTTCCATTTAAATCATGTCAAAAATATTCGTTCTGGCATTGTTTTTCTTTTTATACAATTCGTGTATTGGACTGTATTAGATACAGTTACACAAAGCAGTCAACCTTTCCAACAATGTTGACATGAGATTGAATATGTGTTTGAGTCAGTGGGAGTCTTTTAATGCATCGCAGATTACAATGTGTAACTTGCGTCCGACGCCAGAAGAGCTCCAATTTCACACAGAGTTTGTTATGTATGAGAGTGCAAAAATACGTTCCTCATGTTTTGAAGGCTTTCATGAACTATAAAGACTGTTGACTTAAAGATAGAATGTAAAGGATTATACAGGAATAGAAAGTTTTTCTTTTCAGTCACATACACCGAACTTCATCCTGCAAGCTAAATGTCAGTGGTGCGTTCACTGTAAGAGCATGTGCAGGGAGTTTTAGCGCTATATAGTAGCACACACAGCAGAGAGCGGGAGAGTGTTGCCACATCGGGCGCGTTGATAAATTTTGGGCTACTTTTGACAATATTTGGCGGTTTCAGAAGGAACCGTTTTAAACAAATTCAAATTCGCCTCATGTAGACGTTTCGCCGATGTAGCACATTTTGGCAGAACGCCGGAACATATTTCTTCCAGACCCTTCTCACCTTTTTAACCCCTGACCCATTTTCATGCGTGTTCGTCAGGTTGCTATTCTAATCATTTATTCCATCAACTCGCCTAGTTTCCGCAGCTATTGACGCCAGGATCAAAACAGAAAGTAAAATCACGTCAGCCCCGCGGTGCGTTCAGGTACAGCAAAAAAGTCCGCCACATTAAAACCCGATTCGTTACATTATTACAGGTATTATTGTTATTATT